>NC_051177.1:99430378-99516409 GCF_013339695.2 Rhipicephalus sanguineus | reverse complement strand
CTTTAACTTAAGACTTCTGAGATGTCTGGAGCAACAAGTTTTAAATGAAACGCCGATACATTGTCTAGTCCAGCGCTACAGTTTCTTAGACTCAGGATTGTAGAATAGACTTCGTCAATGGTAACAGGAAAAAGAAAGAATGAATGGCTACAGCGGTAAGGGTGTACGAGGATACTTTGGGCCTATTCACTGTATATGTCATAAAGTAATCAACTAAAAGACTCGGCTATGTCATAGGCACTCAGTACAGGATTCTGCTGTTCATACCTAAGTTTATCAATTATATTACTAACCTTGAGGTCTGTTTAAAAAGTCATTGAAAAGTTTCCATTTTTTCTTTGGGTCATTTTTTGCTTTACAGAGTTCTTTTTCATAATAAAGTCGTTTTGATTGTTTCAGCAGTTATTCTCAACACTTTACTATATTTTTTTATACCTAAGTCTCAAATCACATTAAATGGCTGTTTTTAGTTTTCTTGTAGAGATTATCTTTTTTCCGCATACTAGTTAACAAGCCTTGCGTTAACCAGGGATTACGGTTGGACACCTATATATTTTCTTGCATTTAACAAGTTTTAGTGTTGCATGCACAGCTTTAAGAAATAGCGAGCAAGAAGTTTGCGAAGTGCTTCTTCAGGATTTTCCAAGGTGACAATGGAAGATCACTCAGTGCCCTTGATAAAGTTTTCCTGACCGAAGGTTGAAGTGAAATGGCACGTGTTAAGGCGAGGTAGATTTACGGCGAAAGTTACAAAGACAGGATGATGATCAGTGATGCACACGTCAATGACTCCTGCGCTTGGGGTTGGTGAAAAATTGCTTAATACGTGGTCAATGAGAGTGTTTGTTCCCGTGGTTGAAAATCGAAGTAGGGGATGAAATTTAATGCATTCAAGCCCGAAGCCAAGAAGCAATCACTATATGCTATGGTGCTGCTGTTATCTGTATCCACTAGGTTAATGTTGATATCACCACCAACACAACTTGCTTATTTTCTGCATTGATAATGTCGAGTACAGCAGCTAAATTGTGCAGAAAATGCGGTATAGACGAAGATGGGGAACGGTAAATGCATGCAATGATCACTTTATTTTAGATTAACAGAGGAGGGGAAGGCAGCCTCGATCCAAACAGATTCACAGTTTGAAATATTCAAGATAGGTCAGTCCTGCGCTTGTACTTTATCTCGGGCGATATAAATATGGCCGAGCCGCCGTAGCGACCCGAATCGCTGGTGACAATATTCAGAGTTAAACGATCGAAATCCGTACAGATTGCCATCACAAGATCCTAGCCATGTTTCAGTGACACATACAAATGAAAGGAATGAGAGAGTGAGTCAGTGAATGCAATAATGTTATCGTAATTTTTTGGCAAACTACGCGCATTGATGTGCAGCAATGAACAAGTAGAATTAGCAAGCAGGGATTTAGTTTCCTCGAAAGTAAGCAACGCCATGGTGAAACACGACGAAGGCTATGAGGTGGGAAAAACGAACCGAAGTTGTCAACGTTACGTGAATAAGCTGAGATCAGACTCCGTATTAATCCAAAAGACCCTGCTGTCGTCTGACTTGCGGGCCTTGATATGACAATTCTCTGTCCAGAGGAACCGCCATTTCTTCTCCTTTTTTAGAACAAGCGCTTTACTGAACAGCTTTTGGGACGTTAAACCCCAGATATTATTATTTATTAGAAAACATCTGGCGTCTTTCGTTAAACAGCTGGCGTATTTTCGTTTTGCCTTAGAAACATCTGGCGTTCTTTCGTTTTTCTTTTACAAAACATCTGGCGTCTTTCGTTGGTTTATTTCATCAATCAACGGCGTTTTGAACAAAATTTTTATTGTTTAATCACGCACAGGAGAAATCTCACCAGGCACTACCTTGGAGGTAAAGAATGGATGCTAATGGGAATGAGAGACAGAAGAAGTCGGCTTTTAGCTAACGCTGCGAATTTTTTATTGTTCAACAACGCACAGGAAAAATCTCCCACCGGCACAACCTTGGAGGTCAAAGCGTAAGACTGGTTACGCGCTACGACTACGACTACGAACGGGTGCCGCCTTAAGGAGCTTCGCCCCTAAAAAAAAAAAAGAAAGCCAGAGCAACCAGAGGCCAAATGGCAACCGGCGCCTCTGTCGTACTTTGTGGTTGTAGTGATATTTTTTGTTGCGACGGCGGCTATTTCGAGTTCATTGAAAAAGCACAGAAAAGAAAAACGAAACACAATAGTAATCTCAACTTTGATGCAACGCCGTTATTACTTCTAACGTTACATTTATCCAATCATAGGCCAGCGCCCATCTTCGTCATTTCCGCCCGCAATAGTTCTGGCAAGCGCCGCTACGCGCTGATGCGGTCAGCAGCGATGTAGCGACTTCAACGCGTGATTAAAATACTAAATAATTTGATATCGGTGCTTAAACTTATGCTAAAATTATCCCCAGCCATCAGTCTACGCAACCCGCAAGTAAAAAATGGGGGGTTGAATAGTGTTGGAGGGCCCCTTTAAGGAATTGACAAAATTGAACTTCTATTGAGAACGCGCCGAATGGGACGGACGTGTAACGCGTTGCAGGTGCTAATCGCGGAGACCACAGTAATGACGAATTACTTTATTTTACGCTCCCAGAGGGCAACACTACCTCGCCGACCGGGAGTGTGGTAGATATAAAAGGCGCGTTGGTAAAGCCTCTAGAGTCTGTGACCGTGGCGCAGTGGGTAGCGTGCCCGGCATCTGTTGTTGCGGACCGAGCGGTCGTGGGTTCGATGCCCGTTGACGGAACTTTTTTTTCTTTGCCATCTGATCGTGTATATTTTTTCGACGTCATTTCCGTGACGGAAATACGTCACCCAAATCTTGGCGGACCCCGGCATAAAACACTTTCGTGTTAATAAAAAAATCTCGGGACCTTCGCGCAGATCACTATGCTGGACCATAATACAGCCGGTGAAGCTAAACGGAAGCTATATCACAGGTTACTACGATGCAAAAGTGTGCGAATATATGCGTTGTTTTTCTACTTTTACTCAGCCGAATACGAACATTCGGTGTAAACTCAACGTTTCAACACAATCATTTTATATTGGGTGATACTGAATCAATTGATTTCAGATTGGCCATCATTTCGTGCGCTGCTTAGGTTCATCATGCTATTTATTTCAGAAAGTACGTTCATGTTTCTTTCAATATAGGGAGTGTATGATTTGTTCAGCACCTGCTACGTCCCCTTGTCGGCATTGATAAGCAAAACGTCAGCATTATGATACGCATATACGATAAGATCGCAATAAGTTTACCATATACAGTTCTTGGCTTAATTTAGCGCAGCGTGATGAATATAGAGGAGACAGACAATGAAGAAAAGGTGGGGACGTTTTATCGAAACACTTCTAATTGCTGCGCTGCACGTGGAGAAAAGAATGGGATATATTAGGAAAGAAAGGGCATGAAACCAGATAGCATACTACTTAGGTGAAGCGTACCTACAGTAACTTTAATAATGCTGGTAAATCTAATCACGCCAGTTTAAGCGTTCTATCTTGAAACGCGAAACAGGATAGGCGTATATAACCTAAGCAAATAAACATTTATCTAACCCGAACACGTTAACTTCAGAAGTCGGTACAGCTGCTGCTTCATATAAGGAAATTTACTCTTAGGACAGCTTACTTTTCTTCGTGCCAAGGACATCACTGGGCAGCAAGAAAAAAATAAAAAAGCGAGGGGACAAAAAATCGCTTCCGTGATTCACTTTATGCAGGTGAACGTGATGATTTTACGTAATTCGACTTCAGATGGGTTTGTTTTCTTCAATATTTCTCGATCTATTTCGTGTGACGACGCCTTCCCATTTCCGAAGGTGATCGAATCAAGACTTATATAGATTTCCGGTTTAGAGCCAATAAGGCAATTTGAGAAGGAGAGCGGAAAGCAGTAATCGCCCAGTTTTGCAGAATCGTTTCCTCCGCGTAGGCCCTTCATTCTTCGCCCATTTCGTATATAGTCACACCCGCTCAACCTGAACAGCACCCAATAGAGCCATCAACGCGCTCTTTATACGCGGTATAGTCTCGTAGAGAAGACAGAGCGGGCGGAGGAGCAAAATAGGAAAAGACAGCGGAAATTTGACGTTTAGTCGCGCACGGCTGCTCTCGGAAGCAGGGCCCCACTGAAAAATCTATTTCTCCTATTCGTCTTTCCCAGCGTTGAGACTTGCAGCTGAAAACCGATCCTCCTCTCCAAGAGGCTAACACTTCTCCGCTCTTATTGAACGTCATTTTTCTTAGCACCCCGACCCCGTTCCTTAAAGCCCACGTCTCACTCCATGGATGCATCCGATCTTTTAAATTGCGTTCGCTCTTTTCAACAGGGCGTAATCCATACGCCTGACATGCTCTGGCATGCTCCCTATATTCGATGCGCGCAAGTGGCGCAAGTAGCGTGCTTGTATTTCCGAGGTTTCTTTTTTTTTACACCTTGACAATAATTACACGCCCGTTTTTTTCACGTTTTTTTAGCTCATATTGCTAATCTCCTCACGTTTCCTCTCCTTGCATCCTCTCTTTCTCTCTGTTGCAAGGTTCAGTAATAATACTAATTGTTGGGGTTTAATGTCCCAAAACCACGATATAATTATGGGGGAAGCCGCATTGGAGGGCTCCGGAAATTTTTACCGCCTGGGGTTCTTTAACGTGCACCGAAATCTAAGTACAAGGGCCTCAAGCATTTTCGCCTCCATCAAATATGCGGCCGCCGCGGCCGGGATTCGATCTCACGACCTTGCTGCAAAGTTTACTGAAAACTTCTTCTATTACGCATTTTCCGTTAAATCGCTCATTGTTCCATGCACTCTTCATCAGAACATAAGAATAAGCATAAACAAATAAGTTATGTGTACATGAAAACAATTGTACCGAGCCCTTCGCGTTACTTACAGGCCTGATTCAGCAATCAGCAACTGATTACTAGGGTTAATAATCAGCCGCCTAATAAGGAGCTGACCTAGGAAAACGCGGCGTGCGGTGCAATAAACTCACGTGACCTTAAAAACTCACCGGGTGACTTGTGCATTAACCAGGACCACTTAAAGGCGCAAGTCATCATCTTTCTCTTCTTAATTGATATGTTGATGCTGCCCCCGCCACCCTGCGAAATCTTTGCGCACCTGGCTTGGTTTTTGCACTGCCTCCCAGATCGGAAGCACCTCACGTGGTTTTGCGCTGCCTCCGTGAAGCCCATCTTTGACCAAGCTACAATGTCATGTGATGACGGTATTATGTCATGTTACCTCACGTGTCATCAAACCAGAATTTGTGACGCCATCATGACGTCACAAAACTTTACGATCTGTGACGTCATGATGACGTCACATGGCGATGTCAACACGCGATGATGATTTTTGGCATCACTCGTGCTGTGCCCGACGCCGCGGGACGCCGACGCCGACGGTCAATTTTCGTGTTTGATGAGGCATCTAAGGCTCTCGCCTTAAAGAAAGAACATATAAGTTAGGGTTCGAACTGGAATCCGGCAGTCAACTATTCTACCACAAGTCTACGCCACTGTTTGAAGCCGCTTTGGAAAAATATAACATACACCCGTCATTCTGGGCACGGAATCACCTTACCAGACCTAATATTGCGTGGTTTAAGCGTAGAGTCTCATGTACTAGGCGTCACATCATGTGAATTGCGTAACGAGGGGGTAGTTGAAAGCTGCCATACAATTACAAAAGCCTGAGCTATAATTCATCATCAAAATCACCGCTACGGCATCAACAAAATGTGCAGCCATTACTTGGTCAAAAGCGCATTTGTTATCGTAGCATTTGCCTATGCACTTGTCTGTGTTGTAGCCAATACTTTACCGATAAGATAGCGAAAATATATTTTATGCAAAAAAAAATCACGCCATATCCACGAAGTGAATGATGATTGAGGAGCTGGCTCGGAGATAATCGGATAAACCGTGAATGCTCCATACAATTTTTCATATAAAGACGTCACACGTTTTTATAGTAGCGATTGGGGTCAGGTTGTTGTGGAACCACAAGCGCTCGCAGACCTTGCAGCTGTGGCCGAACGTCTGGTCGAGGAAATCGAGGAAATGTGGTTTCCTGCGTTAATGTCATCATCAAGGCGCTCGAAGAACAAGAGGAAGAAGACTTTTCTTTCGCGCGAGAGTGCGCATGCTACAGTTGGCTATGCTATTTGTGGTTTTGCCTGCGTTAATATTATCAAGCAACGTTGCTTGTTGGGCGAGTTGGGACGAGTCAGTCATGATATAGTTCAGCGCAAAAAACAGGCAACAGACGAGCGAGAGGACAAGGACACAGCGCATCATCAATATTATCATCAAGGCGCTCGAAGAAGAAGAGGAAGAAGACTTCTCTTTCGTGCGAGCTGCGCCTGTAGCGGTCGCCTATGGAACTAAGGTTACGCTTCTGACGCGGGACCTTGCCCCAGCTGAAGAACTTGGCGAGCCAGCTCCTGAAATATTCGTAAAGAGCACATTCTACTTAATTTTAATGCTAAGCAATCAATATAATATAAGCCGGCTGGGTGATAGACAAATATTACAAAAAAAAAAACTTCGAGACAAAAGGGTTTGCGTATTCCACTATTTATTCTCTGAAAGAAACACTAGATGCGTCACATCGAGTCTTTGAAAAGAGGAATTCAACGACAACGAGATGGAGAAACTTCTCGCATGTATCGTTTACTCGACGCGTTCACCCGTGCCGGTGTTTTTGTCGGGAATGTGTCGATCGCGAACAATGGTGCCGCAGTTATTCTTTCTTTTCTTTTTTTTTTCATAGCGTGGTGCACGGCGCTAAATCTTGCGTTTGACTTTCCATTGAGACTGAAAGAATAATTTTCGCGCTTGAGTTAACGCTTGGCACAGGTGAAAGGACTAAACTCGGGCTTACGCGACGGCGAGGAAATTTTCATTTTGTTCTACTTAACTTGCGAGAGATCGTACTCACTGCGAGAGATTCCAAGAGTAATTTATTCTGTTTGAGGACGCTTAGGGTTTTTAGCTCCAAATTTCGCAGGGGAGCTATTGGGAGGGAATGTGTGGGGGCCTGCATCGTGGAAGTGCGCTGCTCCGACGCGTCGTAGTGAGAGAAAGGAAAACACTTTGTGAATACGAGAGCCACAGCAGAAATCACTTGAGAAAGTTACGTTCCAATATCGGATCGTTCAGAGAGTCTTAACACAACTACTGCACCAAAGCAAACATTCATCGCAGCTTTCATAAATAAAGAATGCGTAACAATAGAGTTACTCGAGAAGCTGTGGTTGCGGCACGGCACGTGCGTATGGGACAACCGGAACGTACACTGAAGGAGTATGCAATTATACATCTTTCAAACAACGCGCCCTCGCCGGTTCTGTACATGCAACCACGACAAACATTGATAAACACGTTACAACAATGCTTTCATTGCGTACTTTCCCGAGTTTTCCTTATCTTACCTGCTGCTGCTATGCCCTATCCAAATAAGTCATTGAGTGACCAAGTAATCGAACTTTTGACGCTTCTGTCAAGAGGAAGACAGCATGCTGCTTTCAACCACTATGACAATCGCCCTTCCTGCGCGTGTTGTTGTTTTTTATCCCGTGTGTGTACGTGCGTTTTTTTTCCTCCTCTTTTTCCCCCTCTCCCTCTCTACACCCCCTTTCTTGCCCCTATTTCCCCACCCCAGTGCTGGGTAGCAAACCAAATGCTAATATCTGGTTAACCTCCCGGCCTTCCTTTTTTCATCTCTCTCTCTCTCTCAACCACTATGAGGCTATAGTTGCGTTCAAATATGGATTACAGTCTTCGCCAACATGGGACGTTAACTATTATAGCGCTGAAAGGAGGTTTTATTGCAATAACCACTATATGGACACTCTCGCCTGATTTTTGCCGTCGCCGTCATGCCCCGGATATGCATATGTATTTATATATATATAAAAAAGCACAAAGAAAAAAATCACAGCATATTCACGGAGTGAATGATGATGAGTGGGCGAAGCTGCGGAGGTTCATCGGTAAACCGTGAATCTTCCGTGAATTCTGCCCAGTACATCATCATCGACGTGAGATCGAGCGCGTTTATACTAAAGGTTCGATGAGAGTTATGACGACTTGCAGCTCACTTTAATTTTACATGTACGCTGTGAATTTTCATTGTTTAGAAAACCATTGCTTTAGAAAACATCTGGCGTCTTTCGTTAAGCAGCTGGCGTCTTTTCGTTTTGCTTTAGAAACATCTGGCGTCTTTTCGTTTTGCTTTTAGAAAACATCTGGCGTCTTTCGTTGGTTTATTTCATCAATCAACGGCGTGTTGAACAAAATTTTTATTGTTTAATCACGCACATGAGAAATCTCACCAGGCACTACCTTGGAGGTAAACAATGGCTGCTAATGGGAATGAGAGACAGAAGTCGGCTTTTAGCTAACACTTACACTTCTACTTCTACTAACGTTTCCTACTGGAACATGCCAATGGCTGCTAATGGGGAATGAGAGACAGAAGAATTCGGCTTTTAGTTAACGCGCACGCTGCGAATTTTTTATTGTTCAACAACGCACAGGAGAAATCTCCCACCGGCACCACCTTGGAGGTCAAGATCTGGTACTAGCGTTAATACTGGTTACGCACTACGACGGGGACGAACGGGTGCCGCTTTAAGGAGCTTCGCCCCTAAAATAAATCAGAGAAAAAATTTCTGAGGTACCCGACCGCGGATTCGAACAACAACCCCGCGCTCCCCAGTGCGCTGCGTTAGGCAACTCAACCACACGCCATGTATGCCCCGGTGAATTAACGGCGAGCTATTTATATACACCATGTACCGCTGGTGGTAAGCAAATCTCGGAGGAGCGTGAGCGTGTTTTCTATCACGCAACGCTCCTAATTTTCTCTCAGTTTGAAAACTGCCCTTGAGACGCGCACGACAAAGTGGCCCTTTTCTGTACCTACTCGTGCCAGGTCTATAAACTGATTTGGAAAAACAGCCGACGCAGGCGTAATATCGGTACAACGTCAGTTGCAGTTGTGGTGCTGGCTATCTAATTTTACAAGAAAGCAATAAACACTACATGATGCTCCTACTATGGCATTCATTGCTTCGCCCTTGCGGCGAAACTGTGAATTTTATCCTTAAACCTATGGGTAGCTAAAGAAATCAGTCATAAGAGGGTAATCGCTAAGATTACACGTGAGAAACTCCTCTGGTGTTCAGCATTTATGTTCTCATAAACTAAACTGTGTAACAGTAACGAACGCGTAAGATTAACGGACGGATTATCCGTAGGTTGTATATGTACGATCCATACCGGCGGCACGTTGTCTTTTTGTCCCCTTTCATTTCTTCACATTTATATCAAAATTACTACACTACAATTAATATTCTACAAAAAATGTCCCCTATACCATCGTTGGTTTCGTTGTCTGTTGGTTTTCTTCGGCTGCGTTTAATAAAGAAGACGAACCCTTGATCCACTGCCTTTCAGCACGTCATGTGACATTCATTTATTTATTTCTCCTCCTTCCCGCCATCATTTCCTCATCGCCTATTCACCCTTTGCCACAGTGGTTCTCGAGAAGTTCGTGGCCAGCGTGTACGACGTCTACGTGGTTCGCGGCAACTTGGCCCTACTCCGCTGTCACGTGCCTCCCGCTGTCAGAGATTACGTCACGGTGTCGTCATGGGTGCTCGACGATGGCGTCACAGTTGGCACGCTCGGGAACGACGGCAAGTACTGATATCTATGCGGAACAGCACGTTACAATACTTTCACTGTATACTATAGTTACGCGTGTCATGCAAATAAAATGTTTGCTGAATATCTAGTGTTTATATTGCAGCCATCTGGAGAGAATTTAAAGTTACTTTCTCGTACGTACACTAAATTCAGGCTATTTATATGAGCTGGGTATGCGCGTGCGTTGCTTCTGATCAATCTGTTTGCCTCTATAATGTCGTATTTGAACATTAACCGCCGCTTAACGCAAGCCTGTCCGCGCGGTATTGATTTCTCTACGGACTGACTAAAGATGTCCCAACCAAATACAGGTGGTATTAAAGACGGCGTCGTATCCGCTCGTTAATGACATCATTTGTTCGCTTATCTGAGCTTGGTTGCGAATACGCTTAGTTTCAATCTCTTAGTGAAACTTAGCAAAAAAGCAATCGATTTATGTTATAAAATACAATAACCATGCTCTGAAAACAATCAGTGTATCGCTCGTCCAGAACACAAATCGGTTTAGTGCTCTGCTTGACCTAAATTCGTTCATCTTCGTGGGACTACGCTAGCTGAAAAAAAAGCGTTTGTGGAAAGGAAATATGTGCACACGGACGCATTAGCTGCAATGCTGTGAGGTGAAAAAAAATCAATTAGCACAAAAAAAATCTCATTAGCGCATCTGTTCCATGAGACATGCTTTCCTTTACGAAAACGAAGAAAGTCGTCATATCCGAATAACGTACATCAGAAAGAAAAAGAGTTACCGCACGTAAGATCGCATGAGCCTATGCTGCGTCTTTCGCTGTGTATTCCGCTCTTTGACGTACCTTGTGCGCGTAAGAAATATTCTCTAGGCAAAAACTCTTCCCGATACGTAATTTAAACGGCAACCTACACAAATGCGAAATTTTTTTGAAGAGCGTACACACACAAAACAGGGAGTAGTGACTACAGGCAGCCGAGATCATAATTACATATGAGGTCAAGGACAACAGAGTTGACACAGAATCGTAAGATGTAGCCTAGGCACTGAGCTTAAAATTAAATATGTAAATTTTAGCGGTGGAGGAGAGGGGGTGCGTCTCTCCAATTCATCCAGTATTGTAGATTGGCCAAATATGTCTGGAAGACGACTAAAGACCATTATTTCAGTTCTCCGGCTATACCTTTGTGCCTAAAGTATCATGTTCATTTCGGCAACCACCGCTAGACAAGAAAGAGAGAGGGAAAGTGCTTGTGTGTCACTACGTGCGACATCATAAATCTCATTTGCCGAGGAGGTCCCAGAAAATGGGCGTGTTAAAACTACGCTGACTAGATATACAGCTCAAAAGTGAATACACGTTAACATGCCACGTTCGACTTCATGATTTCAAGAAAAAAAAATATTAGGGCATCTATGCGCTGGTAGTGCTGAGAACTGAAGAAAAACAGCAGGGCTGCTGGCCTTCCTCTCCTCCTTTCTCTCCTCCTCACCCTCACTTCCCTTTCCCTCCTTCTTGCTATAGTGTGGTATAGATAGATATGCTATCCTTTCTTTTTTTCTATTTCTGTTTCTTTCTACATCTTATTCTATTTCTTTCTTTCTGTCCCTTTCTCTCTCTCTCTTTCTTTCTTTCAATCATTCTATCTATCTATCTATCTATCTATCTATCTATCTATCTATCTATCTATCTATCTATCTATCTATCTATCTATCTATCTATCTATCTATCTATCTATCTATCTCGCTCTCTCGCTCATAGCAACGCAATCATATGTTTCCCATTAATGGTTGTTCTGCGACCGTGCCTGGATAGCCAAGTGGTTATCACGCTCGCCTTCAGACCATGGGTACCCGGGTTCGAATCCCACCTCGCCAAGAAATTTTATTTAATTTTCTTTATTTCTTTCTTCCCTTCCTCCTTTCCACTTTTCTCCTGTCATCCTCCTTTCCTTCCTCCCAGGCGTTGTTAGGGGACGCATGGTGACGTCATCGCTCGGCCAAGTTCTTCTGCGCACACCGAACGGCGTAACCTGCGGCTTAAACAGCTTCGCCGTTGAAGTAAAAATGGTGTGGTTCTGTTTCATGCTTCGGTTCATAAAGCGTTCCTTCCTCCGTCGCGTCGCGAGACTCGGTCACACTGTGGACACTGCATATGAATTTCCGCGTCATTTCCGCGCAGGCCTGGACAGCCGGTATTTCATGCTACCTAGTGGCGAGCTCATGTTACGGAACGCCGACAGTACCGACTCTCAGCGCTCCTATCGCTGCCAAGTTCACAACAGACTCACTGGAGAGGGTCATATAAGCAGCGGCGCGGGAAAAATTATCGTAACAGGTAAGTAGAACTTTATTTCACTGCACTAGTGCGTTTTATGTGCGCGAACACGCTATGGCTTCTCACCTCCAGGAAGAAGTTGAGCGCGTAGCAAGGTCCCTGGTTAAAATTTTCTTTTAAGGCCTTAGCAGTTGGTCTTCAAGACCTTCTCCTCTTTAAAAGAAGTGAAAGCTAATAAGTTGTTTAGTATTCATATAATATAAACGACAAAACGTCCGTTTGGAGGCACGAATTCACCGTTAATGACTATGTCATAGTACTTCTTGACATGAAGTCGGGTTCCTGAACATTTATCAAATTGCGCAAGCGGGCATTCTCTACAGCTACCCGCTGAATATCGTATGGCACAAGGGGCTGAATATCGTATGGCACAAGGGGCACTCAACGGGCCCACGACGTGGCGGACAGGTTAGGCCTATCTGTCCCGACGTGGGAGCGGCCCGCTACGTGCTAGTTCACGCCCCGACGGACCTAAATAAAGTTTTTCCATACCATACCATACCAAGGGGCACTCCTGGGCTTCAAATATAGCTTCCATACAGCCTCAGCGGAATTGCGCAAATGGCAGGGTAGATCATAGCTAAGGCAAGCATAACAAGAATATAATCTTGTGTTTTAAGCACATATGAAACAAAAACCAGGTTTTGGTGATGTTCATCTGACACCGCCGCACGGAACAATAAATGGCTAAGTTGGATGGGTTCTCATGCGAATTCCTGATACAGTGCCAGTCATAAAAATTTTTATGAATACAAACACGGCGTAATGCAATAACACAAAACGAAGCTTTCTTCTCGAATGTAGCACACACCGGAGGCGCAAGGTCACTAGGCTTTATTTAGGATGGTGTATTGAGCTTTTATTATGCAGCAGGTCTGCACTGCTGTAGGTGCGTCAAACAGCTTCTGACTATTTTTCTAGTTTTTCTATATAGATGCATGGAAAAATTACTATATATTGACAAGGGTTTAGTTATGCTTCACGACAAAAACATTTCATTACGTTTATTCTTTATTCTCTGAAAATGTCACTTCCGTTCAAATAAACTGCATAGATATACACTTGGCAGATACTTAAGGACTTCTCAAAAACGCATTTTGGTTGTTTGTTCCTAATTACGCTTGTTCAAATAAAGGAGGTGGAAACGTTGTGGCAAATTCTTCAGTTCTTACAGACAACCAGTCGATCCGAAGGCAAGCATATTTCAAAGGAGCTGAGAAAACATTTCCTTCTTGAAAGTTTAAACGTGCCCAAGTTATCTTGAACCTGGCCTATTAAAATAAGTGGAACGGAGTTAGATCTCTACTATGTTAGCGTGAAACGCACCCGCTTACTAGTATTGCTTGTGCACTCATTCTATGGAGGCCTATGCAAATTTGTTCTAGCTAAAAAAAAAAACAATAATGGGGAAAGAAAGAAATAACACCATCTCCCGCTAAAGTGAACCATGAGGCGATGCGAAGCAGCGTTTCGGCATGTCGAGCCCGCGTTTCAGAGGGGTAATGGAGAGGGGAAGGGGAGAGAAGTGGAGAGGAGGAGGGGAGAGGGAAGTGCAGTGGAGAGGGGGAAGGGTGAGAGGGAAGTGAAGTGTAGAGGGGGGTTGGGGGAGGGAAGTGAAGTGGAGATGGGGAGTGGAGAGGCGGAAATGGGGAGAGGAGAGGAAGTGTGTGGAGAGGGTATGCACATGCGCAGTAAGGGTGGTCACGCCGCACACCAACGGTTTGAACTCCGCCATAAGATGCTTCGCATCTAAAAGAAAATGGCGCTCCCCTTTCCTCCACTTGCCAGTGCACTAAATTAGGTTCATTTGGCAGAAAGCAAGGACGTACTGTAACCCCCCATGAAATCGCTGTGCTTCGCTGAGTTTTAAAACATTAAGAAAGGACATCGAACTGCGAACTATTGCTCCCCAACGTCCTCTTAAAAGAATTCCGGGTCATAGTAATTAAGCCATGCATCCGCTCATAGCAAAAAAGAATAATTAAATCAGAACTAAGTAACGAAGGTTAATAGGATACGTGTATTTAATGAACAGATGATTGAGATCCCGCCGTCTGGATCTTCAAGCATGCTCATTCAGCCAACAATTAGAAACGCACGTGGAACGTCCTTCTTCGCTCATCGCGCGCTCTCTAAAATTATTCAATTAACTCGAGCACCAGGCTTCCTCGTCGAGCGTATTAAAATTTTACTAGCTTGATATATTTTCGAGCTCTTGATATATTTTAGTTTTAAGAAGACTTCATTTTTGCGTAGCCGAATTTTATCATTCGTTCTCAGAATGGGCGTGCCTGTTTCAGCCTCACCAATTAAAGGTGTTTAACTTCCGCAGCAGCGAACATAATGCACGTTAAAAAGGTTATCGTGTGCGTAGTGGCCTCAATTTCGCAGGGTTGTAGGAGGCCTGAATGACTACTTTATTAGCCGGGTAATTGCTCGTTAATGTGTCGTTCCTTTTGTCGCTTAAGCTTGGACCAGGGTAAGAATTTACCTTGCACTCATAATCATGTTATAATAGTTACCACGGTTTCTAAATATGCAACAACTATTATGTAAGTAATTCAAAGTCAAAGTCAAAGTTTATTTTCCATTCTGTCGTACAGAAAGAAAGGACTGTGAAAAAAAGCTGTGTTAGACAGCTTGACTAGTTCACAGCTCCATGCAAAAAAGAAAGCAGAAAATAAATATAAAGCAAAACGTCGGAGTAGTAACTGCGATACTACTGGAAAAGGTCCACTGCTCTAGTACCTGAATGTTATGTGTGTTCAATTATATAGTTATCCGTTCATGCCTAATGGAGCATAACATGTTGGTGAACTGTTACGAAATGTTTCCTTTAGAGCTGTGCGAATAGCAAAATTTGGGGTGCGAAGCGGATTCCAGTATTGAAGTGTGAGTGCGAATCGAATATTCTTCGAATATTTCTCGAATACTTCTAGAATATTTTTCGAATACTTCGAAGCGAAAGTGGAGAAAAAAAAACGTTGGAGGGGATTCCTAAGCATATTCCTATGAGATAGCAACAGGAAAGTGTTTCTTTTCGCTAGGTTGGAAGCGCAATGTAGAGACCGAATTGTATTTATGTACATGATTTGGTGCAACAAAAGTGTTGCCGACAACACTTTACAGGTGGTAGGCAAAGATGTCGTTTCCTCAGCCTCTCCTCTTCTTTCAACTTCTGTGGAAACCCAACTGATGGGACGGACAAGGTTGTTATCTCTTCAAGTCCGGAGTTCCAGTTCTGCCTCAAAGACATCGATATATAATAACATCTGAAATTTTGGATGCTAAAAAGCTTCGGCGTCCGGTATTCCGGACTTCCTGCCTAAATTTAAGGTCCAAAACAGCATTAATTGAGCCCCCACCTCTGCCACATCTTGCATGTCTTCAATACACTTGCGACCGTAGCGGAGCTTGAAAGGTAGCTTTGCCGCAATGCGAGAATGTGATGAGGTGAAGCATAATAAAAAAACTAGGGACCACTAGGACGTTGACTGTCTCTTGGCTATGTTCGACCGTAACGGAGCTTGAAAGGCAGCTTTGCCGCAATACTAAAATGTAATGAGGTGAAGCATACTAAAAATCTGAAGTGGTCCCTTTCAATTGGACGTTGACTGTATTTGTCTTTGGGAAGTTCGAATAGTTCTAATAGTAAAATTCCAGTGCGAATCGAATCGAAGAGCAAACGCTATTCGAAAAATATTCAAAAATTTCGAATATTCGCACACGCCTAGTTTCCTTTTATGAAGTAGCTGCTAGTGTTTTGTAACCGCAAATATTAGTTTGTTCGTCTCTGCGAAGGAGGCAGTATGGTCGCCTTAAGATATATCGCAGTATACATTAAAGAATAATAACTGCTAATTAACTTAAGTAATTGACATGCAAAGCTAAAATAATGCTAAGGCGAAAGTTTCCAGTTATGATTAAAGCATTTTCCGGACTTCTATCTCAAAATGAGTAACATGAGGACAAACGACCCAAGGCATGATAAGTTTTCAGCAAGCCTACAGAATAAAGTGAACCAATCCGCTCAGTTTTGTTTAATGGCTGCCTGCAAAAATACAGTGAGTAAATCTAGAAAGAAATACAGAAAAAATATTACGTTTAAGTTAAATCAAGGAAGAACGCAAAGAAAATGAAAGTGAGATGATACGTGACTTAAAGCGGATGGTAGTCAAATTGACAACGCATGCACTGCTTGACCAGTTAGGCTACTGCGGTGACTGCCCCCTCACCTACACTCCCTCCCCCAGGCACCGTGCCAGCATTTTTTTAATGAGTGGGGAGGGGGTTTGTGACACCAGGACGAGCGAGTTCCTCCGGGTGTACTGGGAGGCGGGGACTTTATGCGCTGTTTTGACAATTGGGGCTGTTCTGGCCTGGGGGAGGGGGGGGCTAAGGGTAGGGGGTGGGGGCAGGCGAAAATACTAGGAGCTCCCACCCCCTTTGCACCCCTCTGATGCCACCTCTGCTCTTCCCTCTCTCCTCATCGACCTACCTACTTGGGCGTCTATGCATGTCGAGGAGGTCTACCCTGGCAGTGTTAACCTCCGCCAAGGCGATGGATGTTCTACATCCACCGTCTTGTCGTAGGTGCTTTGGTAGTTCGAAATTTACATGTTCACAAACGAGAATAAAGGGCTTGATATCGTCGATTTTGCGGAATACCTTTGTTTTTTGTTTTGTTTTTTTTTTCTCACAGAACCGCACAGCTTGCTGCCGCCCAGAATGACCGAGTACCGAAGCTCGGTTCGCGTCGAGAAAGGAGAGAGGGCCGTACTGCCGTGCCTTGCACAGGGCCATCCGCCACCTAAGCACCGCTGGTTTCGCATCAGCAGCGCAGAGTACCAGCAAGAGGCGCTCGGATCGGGTGCTTCCGACGGCCTAGACAGTGCAGTGCCAGTCATGCTGTCTGACACTGTGATACTACTGCCTGGCGGCCCTTTGCTCTTGCACGCTGCTGGAACGCAGGACAGTGGAAGATACCTCTGCGTAGCCAACAACTCCGCCGGCGAAGACAGGGCGCACACAGACCTTCTCGTCGCCGGTGAGCGTGTACGCTAAGAAAAAGAGAGAGAGAGAGATTACCTGTCACCCTTTTTGGTGACTCCTGACTTGTCAGACGTATAGCTCTCTATAAAAATACACAACTATTTTTTGGAGATCGTTATATAGTTTCTTCGGAGAGCCTTCCCCCTCCCCTTAGTGTAGGGTAGCAAACCGGATGCTACAATTCTGGTTGACCTCCCTGCCTTTCTCTCGTTTTATTATCTGTCTCTCTCTTGGGATGCAGGACTCCGCGAAAGAGGGTTACATATGTAATGATATCTGGCGTTTAACGTCCCAAAACCACAATATGATTATGAGAGACGCCGTAGTGGAGGGCTCCGGAAATTTCGACCACCTGGGGTTCTTTAACGTGCACCTAAATCTAAGCACACAGGCCTCAAACATTTTCGTCTACATTGAAAATGCAGCTGCTGCGGCCGGGATTTGTTCCCGCGACCTTCGGGTCAGCAGTCGAGTGCCATAACCACTAGACCACAGTGGCGGGGCAGGGTGTTATATGTGACAAGTCAGGAGTCACCATAGGCGTGCGCAAGGTTCATCGCGGCGCCCCCCCCCTCCCTCTTATGTCATTGCAGGGGGCAGACTATGCGCCCCCCTCTTTTTAGGTGACTAGTAGGGGCGGCCGCCCCGCTCCCCCCCCCCCCCCCTCTGCGCACGCATATGGGAGTCACTAAAAAATCACTTATGTTTTAGAGTGTGTATACTTGCACGTTTGGAAAGTATACAGTGTTTAAATGAATTAAAGTATTTGTCGTGCACAACAGATAGAAAAAAAAGAAGTTCGGCGGCACGTTACACCCTGTAACACTTGAAGTTGAAAGCCTGCTGAATTAGCTTACACGATCAGGGACCAGACTTCTTTAAGAAACAGCGAGGCGCAGACTGAGTCACGCATTGAATTAGCTCGACATTACCGCAATTTTACACCATCGCATGCACCTCAGGAGTGTCTGACGCAAAATTCACGTGCTCAGTGCGAAGATGTATTAGTTCTTGCACTTTCCCTTTGTCATGCGTCTGTTTCTATAGGAAAGTAAAAAATTGGGGGACGCTTAAGCTTCGCCTTTAAGAGTTGAACGCGATAGCGATATTCTGTTCCTAGTGCGCAGTTCCAACGCTACGAGTGTTTAACAGAATGCGCGCACTAAGGTGTGTGCCTTATGTAATGGGTAGCATGCTTTAAACCAGGAGCTATTATGCGCGAGAAACTTTTTCGAGGTTGCGATGCACCCACTACGTGGTCCTAAGGGAATACGCGCAGTAATGTGTGTGCCTTTTGTAATGGGTGGCTGTCTTTAAACCACCAAGTCGTTATGATATTGACATGGTGTGACGCCCGATGGCAATGTACGCTTGTACCACGCAATATTACTGCGATATTACATCTCGTACTGTGACACGTGTATACAGGACGCGTATTTTTGGGAAGCATGAAAGTTACTTTCAGTGCAGCTCCAAGCAGTGGCGTTGCTGTGTGGTAGAACACCTGCTTGCCAAGCAGACGGCCTGGGTTCGATTCTCACTCGGACCCAACATTTTTATTATTTATTTTATTTGCAGCTTTTCGATTTTTCGGTCACGGACAAGATGATGATTTTTCGCTCACAACCAACGGCCCCGACGCCGACGGCGGAATTTCTGCGATACGAGCTCTTTAACGCTATCGCGTTAAAACGGTAAAAACGACAGGAAAGCAGGAGAACGCAAAGGCGTGCATGGAATGCACTGCGGTGACGCCCGCTTTCATCTAATGCCTGCTAGATGGCACCACAATACCGCGCCGCAGAAAAACGCGCATTCTTCGCTAGGTCGCCTGGAATTTGCGTTTTACGAGCGCTTTTTCGCCAGTGTGCGTGCGCTTTGTGGAATATATTGCATTCTAACGAGTCAGATCATGGATGTCTGCGAGGCTGCAGGAATCAAGGTATCGAACTTGCTTTCACAGGTGCTTGGGGTAGCTATTACGCGGTACAACCAAAACATAGGCGTCAGCACATTTGTTGCTTATTTCTTTATATCCTCCCGCCCTCTCTCTATCTCTCGAATTTCTATTTCCCTTTCCCATTTCTCCAGCGTAGGTTAGACAACAAGACGTTTTTGTGGTTAACTTCCCTGCATTCTCTTTCTTTTTGTTTTCTTGTCTTCTCCATTCCGTAATAACAATAATTATTGGGGTTTGACGTCCCAAAACCACGATATCTTCTTCATTCCGCACATAGAGGGCATAGTTAGATGGACAACGTTTTGTCCACCTAATTACGCCCAGCGCTAACGCTGTGGCAATATTTTCTATTGCTCGTCCTTGCACTCGCGCACTCTGTGTGTGTGTGTGTACGTGTGTGTGTGTCTTAAACCCAAGCATCACGGTTTGCGCACTCTCATTTCCCTGTCGTTGTTCGTGAAGTTGTGCTACAACAAGCGCGCGAAGAGCTTCCCCGCTAGTGAACACCCACTCGCGGATGCTCCTCCGCGCAGTGCCTTTGTCCGCAAGGATCGATCCGTCCGTCCAAGTGGTGGACGTCGGTCGGAGTGCGAACTTCAGCTGCCGCGTGGGTGGACACCCAGTGCACGGCGTCGTGTGGACCCACAACGGACGTAGAATAACGCCCTCTTACACGTCACGGCCGCCGACGTCTTCCACATCCGCTATCCGCGGCAGCGGAGAAGCCAAGCCGAGCTCGGGAACTGCTTTGTCGAGGATTACTGTGCTATCCCGAGACACGCTTCACATCAACAGTGTGAACCGACAGGACAGGGGCATGTACCAGTGCCTCGTCTACAACGATAGAGACTCGGCTCAAGGCTCGGCGCAGCTCGTAATTGGAGGTAAGCACCACGCCCGACTGCATATTCCATAGTTCCTATTTTAGCACGAAAAGACAACGCAAGACAGACGACAGGACAAAGCGCATTCTCCCATCGTGTGTTTTGTGTTGTCGTTTTGCGCTGAAGTAAGCACTGTGGATTCACACCAACTAGCCTGCCAACGCATTGTGTTGCATATAATGAGGTTAAAGCCCGCGAATATACTTCCTTTCCAAATTAAATAAAAACCGTTTACAGGGGCATTAAGCAAGATATTTCGTATAAATAGAAAGCGTTAATTGTCTGTGTCTGTGTGTCGAAATTGGTATGTTAATTATACACTGATAGCTGTATAGGTTCGAAGATTGGCCCACTATCCGTTGTTGACGCGATAGTAACATTACAACAAGTTGAAATGATATATTATATGTGTCATACGCAAGATAGGAAGTTAATTGCAATGAATGTACGTAGACAATGTAAGTGGAAAATAAGAAATTAAATTAGCAGTATTGGTGTTTCTAGCAAAAAATCTACGCCTTCTTGAACTGCGCGACAATAAATGTACATTGAGCATTCATGAATGCAAGAAACAGTAACACAGGCGTAAGGCTTAACATATATGCAACGCTGTTGCTACGTGCCACATTGCTCCATCACGCTTTCGCCCCATTGCGGCCCGCAGAGGACGCTCCCGTGTTCGAACAAGTGTTCACGGAGCGGCAGGCGCGACCCGGCACCACCGTGTCGCTCAGGTGTTCGGCATCGGGAAATCCGCTTCCACAGGTTACGTGGTCTCTGGATGGTGCGCAAGTGCCCGAACACTACCACGTCCGTATAGGAGACTACGTCAGCGGTGAAAGGTAAGCATCAGACGCCTTATATTGACTGTGCTCTGTGCAAGCATGCGAAACAAGTATACTGCGCGAGAGACAGAAAGAGAGAGAGAGAATAAAATGCAGGGACGTTAACCAGAAGCACGCACGGTTTGCTACCCTGCACTGGGGGAAGGAACAAAGGGGCGAAAAGGGGGACAAAATGAAAAAGAGGGACGGACAGAATCACGTGCACACTTGGGGAGCACATCGAATCAGACCTGTCGGCTTCTGGTACATCAGTAACGCTTTTGTTGCCTTCTGCGCCTTCGAGGCAGATGGTCGTGGTCCTAGAATCATGGCTGCAGAAAATGCCTCGAGTCTAGTTCGTTCGGCAGCATCCGCAGCAGGTATCGCCGAGTGTGATTGCGAGTGCATCTGCACAGCTTGTGTTAATTTGTCCATTCGGTCCCGCAGGAGCCACACATAGATGTCCGCGGGCCATTTGCACTACTCCCATAGACATGGGAGAAATGTGTATGCTACACTCATCAGAAAACCACGACAGAGTGTCCCGGTTGTGAAGGGAAGAGATGCATAGCTGAAGGGATGATACAGAGCTGAAAAGTCATCCCAAACAGGGTCGCCGGAGACATCACTTTTTATTGCAGACGTACAGAGAGTGCATTTCTCTTCAACAGCAGCTTCCGATGACCAACTTCTAGCTCTTCTATTCTCCCAAGTGAATTGCAACACAGTTTCTATCTGCTCTCATAGAAAATGTGCAATAGGGTGAAGCGTTTCGAGGCCCACAAAAGGCTTACACTAGGTCCATACGCTACGCCCATGAAGAGCCAAAATTACCCTCAATCTGTAACTAGAGCCTTTTCTCTCTTGATGGCAGCGAGCAACAGAAATTTAACATGATGCTGAACGTTAGAACAAAATAACCCCGATATGAAACGCACGTATGTGCACTGCGACTAAAAGAATAGAAAAGGTGCATTCAAAATACAATACATGTAGTCAGCAAAGCGAGTGTAATTAGTTCTCGTGTGTTGTCTCTAGTTCTTTTTCTCATTCTTAGTAGTTGCCGGAATTTCATTCATACGTTCTTTCGCATACCCTCCGGGCCGCGACGCCTTACGGAAAGAATCGAGTGTGCAGACAATGTATTTCACTACCGGAAGTTCTAACTGAAATCTGAATGCGTAAGTCGGTGACGCGACGAGGTACATGGTCTGTTTTTTTTGTTTTTTTTATCTCTTTTCTACATACAGACTGGTCCACAGCTACATCAACATGACCGGCGTGCGAGTGGAGGACGGTGGCCTCTACAGCTGCGTGGCCCGCAACGGCGTCGGCCGAGTCTCTCACACGGCCAGACTTAACGTTCTCGGAAAGCCCTTGATTCGACCAATGGCTAATGTGACGGCACTGGCGGGACGCACAATGCAGCTGCACTGCGCCGTCGCCGGACATCCCATAAAGAGCATCGTCTGGCAGAAAGGCGAGTGATACGTAGACTAGCAACTTAAGAGATAAAGAGAGAGAGAGAGAGAGCGCGCGAGAGGTTCTTTATTGGAAAAGAGATTTTTTTTTTTTTTGCCGGCGTGTGGATAGACTTTGGCATGCTACTCTATACAGAGATGGGGAATGAGATTAAAAGGTTCCAGAAGAAAGGGAAAGAGTCGTTCAAACGAACGCACCTCATAGTCTTCCTTGTCGTCTCTATTCACCAGCACAAGTTATAGCCGCGATGACCAGACTATCCCGGTCAAAATACTCTAGCTCAAGAACACCATACAGAAACTTTCGCCATCGGCTCAGTAAAATGCGCTGTCGAAACCAACCGGAAAGAACCTGCCCATGGCATAGTTGGTTCAGTACTAAGTTTTTAATTGCGCGGGGCCTCTATAAACGGCTATGGACGAGAAAACCTGGGCCAGGGGGCGCTGCTGCGCCTTTCTGAATAGAGTCACTGGAGAATCAGAGTACCGCAAAGGTAGGCTGCACGCGGGCAACATTGGGTTGCGGCGGCCATGTCCCTTCCAGGCCGTCCGGCGCTTTGCTAGCATGTGTTGAGAAGTGACCGATCTTTTAGCCTCAGTGCCGTGTTACGCTCGGCAGAACGGCATTATGTGTGTGTGCGTCTTCAAGATGATATTAGAAGTGATTTCCAGTTATCTACAGGTATAGATCGACTGCGCGGTTAGCGGTGTAACTAATGAAACGTACGGCGAATGTTGCCATGTGCTCTCGAACTCTCTTGATGGCTTCATCGGTCTCTTTTCGTGTCACGCCCGGGCGTGTTCGCTAGGTACGGATCCGTAAACATAGTTGCATTAGCGCAGTGACATCGTGCGAGATGCCATTTACTTCGACATTTGGTGAATCTTGACTGTTTGCGCTAGCGTTGCAGTCGGTGTTCAGGTTCACTGCACTCGAGAACGTTATCGAACAATATCGAGAACATTCAACCGATTCAACATTGCGTCCTTCGACTGATCGCTGACGCATAGCTTGCTTGCGCACCGTGCTTGCTGTTCAACTGGTTGATATGTCTAATAGAAGTTGTGAGTGTACGGTAATTGGAAGTTGTGCGCGACGTCTTGATTCGGAACGCCAGCAGCCGAACGCACGGGCGAATCGGCGTGCGGTAGGTAAGATGCATCTTATTTTACGATACGTAGAAAATAGGCCATCAAAAATGATTGACATCACTACCTACTAATTTTTTCATTTCCCATGTGTTGTCTCCTTAATATTCCCAACGTTGCAATTAATTTGCAAATATTTTGCTGTGTTTCGACAAACAGTTCTTTTTTTTTTTTTTGAAGTTGCCAGCGCGTAAACAGCTGGGGTTTGGTTTTTTCACTGCTGCACTTTTTTTCATAATGCACTCTTATTAAAACTTCCTCGACACGGTGCTTTATGTTCTTTTGATCAGAAATAGCGCATCCCGGAATTTTTAAAGCGCATGCTACTGCAACACAGTATGTATATAGAACTAGGGCTCGCATAAAATCGACTCCCTCAATACGTGGGATCTGCTTTTTTTTTTTTTTTTTGCTGTGACCATTTCTCACCAATTGTACAGTATTTTAAGGGTACTCTCGGTGCAGTGCAGCATTAGGAGCATTTTTTTGCAACAAGTTTAAAAATACGCTTGATAACATTGCCTTATACCAAGTTTATCAACAAAGTTCCACGCTTCTGTTTTGTGCAATGCCAAAGATCATGCCACAATTGCCTTCAAGGTATACCAGTAAACAGTTACTATTTTAATAAATCTATGATTTCGCTCTCGTGCGTGACACGCTTATAACTCGGATAGCATGCGTAATCTGTTCAACAGATCGAGATATAAAGAGCCGAGCAAATAAAAAGGTATGTAGTTTTCAATATTGCTGACCATACCGAACCGAAGAGGTGAAGTATCCTGTCGCGTAAGATCTTTTCCAGCAAAGTTAGTGTAGTTCACTGCAGGAAGGAGTGTTATTCGAGGGGGGCGAATTCTTTCAGGCCAACTATGCAGCCACGTAGAACGGCGCTCTTTGACATTAATTTTTCCCACACGGCAAACAAGATTCCCAGAGTAGCTCACCAGTAACGTTTGATTGATGGTGAGCTACTCTCTTCTGGCATTTGCATGCAGTGGCGTAGCCAGGGGGTGGCACACCGGGCCCGTGCCCCCCCTCCACCCCCGCGAAAAAAATGTCTGCTTACGCCCCTGTCTGCATGACGCGTTATAAAAGCGACGAAGTACTTCTGGGGACCGTGGTACTGCTAAATGTCCGGCCACGCTCTGCATTGATCGCGCCTGCAACCAAAGCGCTTGGAAGGGATATGGCGGCGAGAGGTCACGTGATGCGAGTAAGCCAATCGCGTCGGCGGCGGCGCGCGGAAAACAGATGCGATACTCTGAAATTTTTCCAGTGGCTCTTTTTCTGAAAAGCGCCCCCTTTTTTCGGAAATCTCGTTATGCGGTCGCGCGTGGCGCTCCGCCGGCGGTCTGCTTACATTACGGCTGCGTGCATTCTGTCTCGGCTTTTTTAAAGACGATAGTCTTTCTTGGAGAACATAAACACAGAAATTTTGGTCTGTAGGTCTGTCTGCCTGTCTTTCTGTTTGTCAGCACGTCACTCGATTCAATCACCCGGCCAAAGTTGAACCACTTGCCCAAGGGCCAGCCATCTTGAACGGCTGACTAGGTTCATACTTGTGTACATTGTTGATCAAAAAGCAAACATTACGCATATCTGAGGCGCAACATCACTAGGTAAGTATTAGGCGGTGTGTTCCTTTAATAGAAAATACATAGCTACGTAATTCTAGAGACCCTAGTTTCTTAAGCTGCGCTGAAAAAGCGACTGCGCTAAAACTTGCCTACCTCCGTGCCCTCTGCACGAGCTCATTGTTGTGTTTCGGTTTCGGTTCTGTATTGCACTGTACGAATGCCATGGGGCGCCGCTCTGGCATTCCTGTTTTACCCAGGCGACGTGCAGATAAAAGAGTGTGTGGAGAGTACTCGTTTAGTGCGGACGTTTCTTCTGCTTCGGCGCTTCGCGCCAAACCGCGTGTTCGGGCTGGCTGGCGTCCCCGCCGGTCGCGTTGGTCACCGCCGGTCTTCGCCTGCTGGCGCGCCGGGACTACCAGCCCGCAACACAGCACTCATGTTTCCCGACGTATTGCCAGATGGCGTCCATATCTTACGTAGCGCCTCTTCTATCGTCTTTAGACGACATTTGCAGCGAAACACGCAGATACGCGGCCAATTTTTGTTTCTCTCTCTCGTTCTCTGATCGCGGTACGCGCGTGCTCTCGCTGCTTAGCACGTGCGTTCTCGCTCGCGCTGCGCAGCGCAGCACCGTGGCTTGTCGCGCTGCGCTGATGCGCTGAGCAGTAGTGCGCGTGCTCTTGCTCGCTGTGCTTATGTGAGAGTGCTTGCCCGCCAACCTCACGCTGCGCTTGCTCTCGCGTTTAACTGCAGCTCGTGGTCTCGCGGTGTCGGTGGAGGTGGTGTAGAGCACTATTGTCAAGAGAGTGGCCAAGAAAGCCACTCCTTTGGTGACGGTAATAATACCCAGAAGGTCGACGAAATAAAGGGTTTAAAATAAGTTAGCGTGCC
Source organism: Rhipicephalus sanguineus (assembly GCF_013339695.2). Taxonomy (NCBI): domain Eukaryota; kingdom Metazoa; phylum Arthropoda; class Arachnida; order Ixodida; family Ixodidae; genus Rhipicephalus; species Rhipicephalus sanguineus. The sequence goes on along the minus strand of NC_051177.1, from coordinate 99,490,519 downwards.
ATGTAAATTAGAATGGTGAAAAGCAATGGCAGCAATCTCGCGCAGGACATTTATGACGAGAACTTCTGCAACCTCGATATGAAAATAAACTCAAAAACTATGTAAAGTTAGTCACTCTGCTTAAAAACGTGTGTTCACAAGAGAGAAGCGCTCATAAATGACTAATGCATGCGAACCCGAGTGTGGCATGAAAACCACCCGAAAACGGGCGAGTCCCCCCGAAAACGGATTTGAAGCTGTGCTTCTTGGTAAAAGATTTTTGGGGGAACTACACAAGGGCAGAGGACGAAACACTACGACGAGAACAAGGACAACAGGACAACCGCTTCGTTCCTCAGAAACAAGGGCGAGATTTGTTTTTTTGAACCCAGTTACAATGGATTTCTACGCAGTAGTCTATGTCTAGAAAGAACGGCCTGCTGGAATATCCGTTGTACCAATATGGCCTCTTCACGCGTTTTAAATAAAAAAAGACAAGTTAAGTAGCTTGAGCGCCCTCTTTGGCGAGATACAAAAATGTTTGTCATCATATAGTGGTGAACGTCATGTATAAAACGTTCAGAAACGGTTTTTGGTTTGCTGAGGACTGCGTAAATATGTTGTACAAGGACTTTCAAAGGCTTATCAGAACAAACTAATTGAATAAGTAATGCTGAAAAATACAATCGTCATTTGTGCATTTTTGTGATGAATCTACAATACAGAACCCGTCCTGTCACGCGGCGGTCTCACGGGCTTGCAGGCCGCAAGTAGGATTCTAGGACGAAAGGAAGGAAAAACATGCAGGGCCAGCTCGGTCCGCAAGTACCATCTAGCGGTGCTGGCTGCCCTCAGTCCAGGACGCCAGAGGTAGTTGCCGCCCTGCGTGCCCTGTCGAATAAACTGATCTGATCATCAAGGTTATCGCTGGCCAGCAACTCCTCTCACCTCTCTACACTCGCTTGGTCAATGGGGGGCAGGCCGGGGATGGCGAGCACCAGTGCAGACACGTAATCGCGATCACTGTGTTGAATATTTCGCGGTATGCGCATACCCCAACGGGTTTTCACATGAGCTGGTGCTCCAGTATGCTCTTTCCTGACGGTACTGAATGAGCGAGACGATATGGGAGAGTGTCGACTAAACTTTATTGCTGTATGTGTAAAGGCCACTCGATCTGCCGTACGACAATGATCAAAATGAGGCACGCAAAATGAATGATGATTTGAATCTGTGTACAGCTTGGCGCTTGTTTCGCCTGTGGATTTCCATTGACTATGCAGTTTCACAGTTCAATACAGTGCTTATCATCTTCTCAAGGCCGATGCGGCACTGCCATGCATAGAAAGGTGCGTAATGACTTGTGGAATGACGTGGCTTTCTTTGCAACTTGGAAACGCAATCATCGGCAGCACGCGCTTCGCCGAAAACGCGCGCGCGGCAGCGCGAAATCTCTTCCACGGGCGAGCCAACGACCCTCGACGTTTTCATCGGCCCACCAGGGGAGCATCCGGCACTGGCGTCGCGCGCGCAAACTTTATGTTGCCTCGTCTATTGCAAAAGCTAAATAGACAAAGTGCGACACGCACGCAATTGTGAATGTTGTAAACAATATATTGTTTCAGGGCTGTACACGCTCCACACTTGCGCCTGTAATTTTATGGAATTAGCTCTGTTTCTTGCGCGGCACAGAACGTAAACTTTGTGCTATAGAGGCTTCTTGAACAGGATTAGGTGTATGATACAGGCTGAGGCCCTCATTCGTATTCATACAACCTGTATGCCTCATTGTGATTCCGTCCATTGGCTCCCACTTTTATTTTTAATGTTGAACTTTTGCACGCGATCTTCGATCGTTATTTTGTCGTTCGTGCTTCAAGAACTACTGAAGTTCTTTACACGTAGGCCATTGGAGACGTAAAATAAGTCTGTCCACTGAGGTATAAATAAAGGTGAAAAAATTCCAGCGGGAAATCAATAATACGAGGAGGGCTGTGTTCACAAAAGTACCACACTTTGCTGGCGCATGGATTAATCGATTAACGAAATCAATATTTTTCTATTGATTAATAGCAGAAACGTTCTAAACATGGTGGGGCTGTGAAACGCTAAATATTCACGCTAGCTTGTGCTGACCACCATCTTTTTCGATCGATTTCTTCCAGAAATCTTGAGAAGTTTATGCAAAGACTTTTATGCTCTTTGAAGCGGGAACCTGGGTGATCTGTCGAGCTATGTCTAACGGTTCAACACGAAAAAGTCGATCGCTATTGATTGTAGGGGTTACTTTAATACATTGCTTAAAACATTCTGTGTGTGTGTGTGCGTGTGCGCGTGGGAGTGTGAGAGAGAAAGAGAGAGCACAACTGTTTGTATCTGTACACAAGATGTAGCGCGAAAAGTATAGGTGAACAGGCACAGGCATTTCGAAACTCATACAACTTTTTATTTATGTCTTTGAAAAAATTGAAGTCAAGCCGTACTCACATAATGTTTCTTTAGAATGTATCGTAAGAAGAGTCCTACTTTCTACACATCCATACTTTAAAGTGTGCTACGGAATGCATTGAGGCTTTCCAAAAGCACGCGAGAAGCAGTACGCGAAGAACTTATCTAGAAGACCAATGCATTGTCTGGCATACTATCCAGAGCGGCGCTTTTAACACCATATTTATGCCAAGCTGGCACGAAAATTTTTCGTGAATGTCCACATATCATTTATGTTGAACAAAGAGGCATTGCGATCTCTTTTGCTATTAGTGCGCAGATGTTCAAGTCATCCGCATAAAAAGAAAGTAAATATGCTTTATACGGCACTTAACGAAAGGGACAGAAAAGAGCAGACGTAAAAAAAAAGGCTGGTTGGTTATTTATGTTATTTGAAAAGTTAGTTTGGAAAGTTGTTTTGTTGCGGTGCATAAACTGACGGTCGTCATAACCCAGCGCGCATTTTCCGGACATTAAAGGGGTCATGAACCACTTTTCCAAGTAATGATCTAATGGCCTCAGTATCGGAGTGTACTGCCTCCCGAATCGATTGCCGCAAAAATTTCTCGAATCCGTCAAGAATCAGCGGAGTTACGGGGGTTTGGCGCACGCTCCCAGCGCTTTCTCTCTTTTCTCGTGCCGGCGAGCGCACTGGAAGCTAGACAGGGAGGGATGGCATGGGGGAAAGAAGTTACGCCAGCGCGCGTCATGAAACGCGATCGCTCTCCCGCTGTGATTCGCTTGCGCGAGTGCGGCTACCGTGTACTGAGGACTGCGGCGCCGGCAAGTGGCGGCACCCCGCGGCAAGAAGCGCATCTGATCCGAACGCCGCTCTCGATTTACGTCGGCTATCGGCCAGTAAGCATGCTATGTCTCTTGCGACGTACAGCGGACAGACGCCCCGCCCACCGACGAGAGTGAGAACCGGCCTCTGTTTGAAAAGAGGGTGCCTGGGGAAACGGCAACTTCGCGCTCCGCTTGTGGCCATTACGCGGCGCGCACGACTGTAATATTTGGCAGAGCAGTTCATAGCCGTGTCAGCTTTCCGCAGGATGTGTTTTTTCAATCAGCCCAAGGGGTGCTTCATGACCCCTTTAACCACCGCACTTTTTACGTGAATTGCACGACGAGCAAATGACAGAAGGGGACAACAAACACGCTTACGCTTCAATCCACACGAATATTTTGTATTAAGAAACCACTGACAGCAAGTGACAATCCTTATCCTTGCGTGCAGTTCGATTTCAAAACTGCATGCAATGATAATGAAGCAGAATGGAACAGTTTCGTGGAGAAAATATGTACGTAAACTACGTTCGTGCTCAGTTTTGGCCGAAGGCTCGACTTGGATAGTTTTCCGCGTCGTTTGTTATGGTTCTTTTTTGTTTATTTCTTCTGGTTCTCTTATTCTTTCAGACGGCCGATCGCTGCCTCAAAACCATCGTCAGCACAGCTTTCCCAACGGAAGCCTGGTTGTGGCAGAGGTGCAGCGTAGCGTGGACAGCGGTTGGTACGCGTGCGTAGCCAAGGATCCTCAAGGAAATACGGCCAGAGGACAGCTGGCTGTGCACGTCATGAGTGAGTTCGTGGACAATGACCTCAAACGGATACAGAAGGCGGGGCAGATAGATTGCAAAAGGTGGCGGTGCATTAGCTACCCTACACAAAAGTGTGATATAAAATTAACAATCGACCATGGTCGGAGGAAAGGGTCTTGGGACACTGGCCGAGACCGTCTTCAGCTCAGAAGGCTCCGAGAGCGTTCTTGCGGACAACTGGTCTTAGAGACAGGCTTTAAGCAATGCCGTTTATTGTATTGCTCTCTTTTTCGTTTTCTTCTTCTTCTTTTTGTAGTATCTCTTTTCCATCATCTTTTATTCGCCTTACCCCTTTCCCCAGCACAGGGTAGCCAGCCGGTCTGAGAACTGGCTAACCTCCCTGTCCTTCCATCGATCTCTTCTTCCTCCTCCTCCTCCTCCTCCTGCTACTACTACTTCTCTTTATGAGAATTGGAACGAGTAATAGCGAAGATTAGTGCATGATTGTTCACTTTAACGATCGGATACTTCAGTTTCTTGCAGAATTATATTACCGCCAATAAAATCATGCCTATCAACGTATCACCGGTAAGTCCAGCGAAACGACCGCTTGTATTGTTCTTTTGGCAGCTGCTTCTCTATGCACTGATATAGTAATACATGTAGTCACAAAACAAGATAAAACGCTTTATCACTGAATTTACTACAGCAACAAAACGAGAGCTTAGAAATCGAAGCAATGGCGGGAATTTAACCACCTTGATGTATGGTTGTCCATGGTGATGGGGACATGGATTCCACGGTCGCTGTATGTTGAAACACCGCGCTAATAATGTCAAAGCTGTGGCTTCGCATGCCACTTTCGTGCTACCCTGTGCTACTCTGAATAAGGTTGCCACTGAGACCGTGGCCAGCGCTAATCTAAAGCCTTTTAAACAAGCCTTCGTTCACTTACTTATAGTTGCCTTGTTTAAGGATGCAACTGCTTTTAAATACAGTAAAGGAGTAAAACAAACACGTCAGAGAATCCATTCGGGGCTTCTCTGGTAAATGTTTTCAGTGCGTTTTTTTTTTCCATACCACCAGCTCCAGCTGTATATCTAATATAGCTCAGTATACCTGTATCAGGTTCCGAGAGCTTGAGAAAAAGAGCGTCATTTTTCATTCGCGAGGGTCATTTATCAAGCAGTTTCACAGGAACCCTCAAGTTCGAGAGCAAAATAAAGTAAACAGAATTGTACGCATTCTACATATTCCAGAATAATTTCTTTGAATTGCACCCTATACATTTCTTTCCGTTGTAATGGCAAACAAATGCGGTGAGACTTCAGAAGCATACATATCTGCGTTTCTTGTTTCGCTTACTAGGCGCGATACACTGGTTATTTTTTTTTTACCTGCCCCATTTTCCTGCCTTCTATGCGCATTTCCTGCGAGAGTGACTTGTCATCACCGCAATGCTGACAGTTTATTCTAACCAGGAAACGTAAGCTTGTGTTTACCGTCGCCCACGCTTTATCATTTTTGACGATTTGTGGGGGGAGTGGTGGAGTCTAGGGGCATGGGAGTGAGCGGAGCACGATGACAACAATAGGATATCAAATTACGCCCGGAAAGAAACCTAATCCAAGCGCATACGTTTGCTTTCAATTCTGCAAACGCACGCTACAGAAGCTCAAGGGAGCGAGAGAAAATGCTAAACAGGTTGGAAGGACCGGCGCCCGGTAATCTGAGTCCCACCCGCACAAGCAACGACACTCAATGGCGAAAACAAAGAAACAGAAAGAAACACGCGACGAGTGAATCTTCCTATAAAAACAAAGCAGGCGAAATGCACTCTCGGGTGGCATTTATAAACTTTACCCCCGCAGCACTTTTGGCATCGCACGGTAGCCTTAGTGGATCCCATGGCGCTCCTTTGTTTTGTGAAGGTGACTAAGCTTTGTGTATGCTGAGAGAATAAAAAGTTATTCGAAGCGATGCGGGGTCCCAACTAAGCGCTGAAACTGTCACTGTCGGAAGATAAAAAGTGTTTTCGTAGTAAATACAATGCGTGCGAATTGCGTCGTAAAGTGCGGCGAGTGTTTTCAGAATGCAGAATTTGAGGTTGGATGGTTGGTATTCAAATGCACCGTCGATTTGTTCATGTGTGCTCCTTATAACGCCTCGCTGTTGAGGTGGTGGACGGGGATTTCGCTTTCTAGTAATGCCTAGGAATACAGCGAGCTTAGCTCAGTGCGTTCACTATATTCTGGGTTTTAATGTATTCGCCAGGGACCGCCTCTTAACCGGAGCTTCTTAAATTTTTTTTTGCCTGGAACTATTCTATGCATAGAATAACGTGCAAATAACTGCTGAATGTGTTGCTGTTTTTATCGCTGCAAATTTATTCTTGTTATTATTTTATGTCGTACTGGCATTTTGGTTACATCCCAATAAAAGCCGGGCAAAGGAAGCACAGTGTTTCGCGCAGCAGGTTCGGGATCTCGAGGGGGAAGATAAAAGCTTACTTTTAAACCCTATAGTGCGAAATTATTGCATCGTGTATAAGCAGTGCATTTCAATGCAGCCGCCGAATATATTCCGATTAAAAACTTCTTCCTAACAATTTTAAAATCTGGCGCACTCGTTGCGGTCTTCCTCAATGGGAAGAGAAAGAAGAAGATATAATTGGAAAATGTAAATCCTTAAACCATAAGGACAATCAGGGGGTCGCGGAAGTGAAAATCTGTTTCAACACTTCGCGGCAATCTTGGTTTGAATGCTAAACCACCATGATTCGGGGCTTACGGACAAGTGTCTGTAACCAATTTTGTACAGCGCTTTACATGTATATTCATTTTACTTATTTATTTGACCAATACAGGTTCCTTACCACGTCGCTAATTATCTGTACAGCTCAGCTATTTTATTTGATATTATGTAATATATGCAAAATATTCTATCGCTCCTGTTCTCTCGAAATTACTATAATATAATGTTCCTTCCCCATAGAATAGTGCTATGTTGATTGCGTTCATTGGAGCTGTTCTCACCATTCCAACTTCTCCTCTCTCAGCCTGCTTGCCATCACTCAACTGCGACATGATGAGCGAATGCTGGTAAATATAAGCAGTACTTGTGTAAATCTATGCCTTGTCTGCCCTCATTACTCAGTATTAAAGTGAGACTACAGGCAAACAACATTCTATGTCAGAGTGAAAGGTCATTGCATGAGGATGTCTAAAATGTCAGCATTATACACATCAACGCTTTAGTGAATTGAGGTAAACGTAGGAGCAAGGTCTGGGTACGGGGTAGTTGGTATTCCATTTCAAATTGTGATCACAGCGCAAAGTAAGACACGAGACAGACAGCGCTCGTCTTCGTTGATCTGTGCCTCGTGTCTTACTTTGCGCTGCGATGACAATTTAAAATGTAAATGTAGGATACGATTAAGGCCCCCAATGGGGCATTCTGGAACACAAGCCCAATGACGTAAAATGGCCTCAGTACAATTAAACACAAGTATTCATACTACCCATGACAGCAAAAAACATTACACTGTATTACGAGACGAAATTAAATGTACTTAGTGCATTTTAGTCTGAATCATGCAAAGAAGAACTTGTTGACGTTACCCTTGAAAACGACGCAAGTTCCCTTTCGCCGGGCTGTGCTCCGCTGAAGCCCCTTGCTCTGCTGCGCCGCAGCGCCAGCTGTCGGCCTGTAAAGCGAGTAAAAGTCGGGCATGGCTACGTCAGAAGGCCGTTCTCGGAGGCGGGCGGTTTGAATGGCGCTAACGGTATGCGGGCCACTAAAACGCGATTTCCTTTCGAACTAAGTATTGCCTTGGCGCGAAACGAAGACTACAAGGTTGCTGGGAAGCTATTTCAACAATACACGTCGACCTATTATTTGCCTTCAGTGTCTCTTTATGGGCTGCTCGTTCCCGTTCTGATAACGCACCACCCAGCCCTGTCCAACACACTCCTGCGTACACATTACATTATACTCGCTGAAGCAAAACTTTATCTGCCGAAATTTTCTGCAGCTCCGCCTGTCGTGAGTCCATTCAGCTTTCCGGATGACCTGACGGAAGGCAAACGTGCCGGCGCCGCATGCATCGTTTCTGACGGAGACCTGCCCATTACGATCGAGTGGTTCAAGGACGGTCGGCCTCTGGACGCCGAGCTGGAGGCCTCGGTCGCTAAAGCCAACGACTACACGTCGTTCCTCTCATTCACCGGCGTCCTTCAGCTACACTCGGGCAACTACACCTGCGTCGCCTCGAACCCGGCAGCGTCGGCAAATTACACAGCACCTATGCTCGTACAAGGTGGGTGCGATGTTTCAAGCCTGCGTATTTGAGATGCCTAACTGCTCATCGCTCTCGACTTTTAAGCCTAATTTTAATGCAGGTGGAAGTACGCCTACAGGCACATGCCTCCTACTAGCTTGCACCAATTTTGGCTGGTTAAATAAAGGTCACGGGGTCTCCGCTGCGTCTTGTCTGGACCTAAATGAACTTCACTAAGCCTCAGATTCAACACTCGTTTTCCACGCTGGCCCACTATAGTTCAGGACAGCCTGTGGCAGCTTTCCAGACAAACTCTGCGGTGTCCTATAAAAAAAAATGGAGAGGGGTCCTGTCACACTCTTTCGAGTAATCATCAAATAACCTCACTATCGGCGTTTTTTTGCCCCACGAGTCGACTGCCGCAAAATTGTTTAGAATCCACCAAGGACGAGCGGAGTTACAGGGCTTTGTCGCAAGCTCCAAGCGTTTTCTCTCTCCTTCCGTTGCAGCGAGCACGCTGAAAGCTGCATGAAGGGGGAGGGGAGAGGGTGCTTTCATTATAAAATAGAGATGCCGACTTAAGACCACATGCTGTATCACGGCCTTACTTTTTTTTCATCCTGCAATTTTGCGCCGCCTATGACACTTTGTTTATGCGTTGTTTTGGCGCCCTTTGTAAACAGTGAAGAGAGACAGAGATTTTGTGTGTGTGTGTGTGTGTGTGTGTGTGTGTGTGTGTGTGTGTGTGTGTGTGTGTGTGTGTGTGTGTGTGTGTGTGTGTGTGTGTGTGTGTGTGTGTGTGTGTGTGTGTGTGTGTGTGTGTGTGTGTGTGTGTGTGTGTGTGTGTGTGTGTGTGTGTGTGTGTGTGTGTGTGTGTGTGTGTGTGTGTGTGTGTGTGTGTGTGTGTGTGTGTGTGTTATGTGGTTGTCGGTGTATAAATCATTATCCCCCGGCAACCGGCAACTGGAGTGGCATGTCAGGCGTATAGCCAGGCTAGCATCTCCAGCTTTACATTAAAACATTTCTCTCTCTCTTAATGTCACTTATCAGCGAGATAATTCCACGCTAGCTTAACAGAACTCGAACGCAGTGGGGTCTCCGAGGTATATTATACTGCCTGCATATTTGTGGGTTGCAATGTACAAACTCCATGGCCGATACACGCGTTTCATATTACTTTTTCCGTAGTGCCTCCGAGATGGCGTCAGGAGCCAGTTGATAAGGCAACTATTATGGGCCAGGCGGTGACCTTCGACTGCCAAGCCGATGGATTTCCAGTACCCGTCATCAGATGGAAGAAAGCAAATCGTGAGTGTCGATAGACAATGTGTCACTGCTAAAGTTGCCTGGCGGTTTAAAAAAATTGTGTTTCTTTTTTCTATTCTCTTAGCCTTCGCAGGAATTCGCTAATGTCGTTCGTTCGTTTGGGACGCGTTCATGTCTTCAGGTCTTCACGAATACCATTATGATCAATGCCTCTCATTGTTTGCTCGGTTCTCTTTCGCCTTACGTTTGTCGATTGCAGTCACTCGCTAATTCAGTGTATGTAGTACGGTACAGCTATAATGCCAATTTAGAATATTTTTCAGAGAACATAGCTGAATTATTACAGGTTCCTCTTTTCTATTTTGGTCATGTGTGTCGAGCAGGCTCGGATGGAGGACGACAGTTCTCCGTGATCATCAGCAACGCCAACGTACAGATTTTGGAGAACGGCTCGCTGAGCATCCGCGAGGCCGACACTACCGATGCCGCACATTACATGTGCCAGGCGTTGAACGGTGTCGGGCCCGGGATCTCAACCGTGGTTAAACTTGAGGTTCACGGTAAGTAACCCCGGACCAAAAACTGCATGCAACTTTGGATCACTCATTTCAGTGAAGCTGAGTTGTAATCGCTACTGTAAAAAAAAGAAAAAAAGAAAAAAAAAGCACTGCTTCTTTATTGAAGTAACGGTAACAACTCAGCTTTACTGGAAATACCTTATTTCTATGTACAATTCAAGTCTTCGTCATGATATCATCGCTCTGCCCTTCCGCACAGACTGCAGAAATCGCACCTTGCGCCCTCTTCCGTGTTCCGGTACGCACGCGATTGAAGCGAGCGAACGAACAGAGTGTCCGGTAGAAAAAGATGCGTGTGCGCTGTTCACGCTCTCATATTTAGCCGTGAAGCCGTCATAAGGCGCTGCGATGCAGTTTCGCACGCGCTCCAGTGGTCTCTAGAATTTTGCTCACGACTGTATACGTGCCTGCACTGTGCTCACGGACTGAAACGTGACATCGACATATTTACAAGGACCGGTTCACAACCATTGCCATTTCTATGTTATTTCTCGAGATAAGCACATCATGGCGCAACGAATACGGGCTCTAAGCGTAATGCTATCTCTGATGCAAGTGTTCAATCCAAAATTACCACGATATGAAACGAACCGTAGACGGCGAAAACGAAAGTGCATGCATTATTTAGTAGGGGTGTGCGAATAGGAAATTTCGGAACCGAAAGGGAATACGACTCGAATTGTGATGACACCGAATCCAATACGAATACTAATCGAATACCCTTCGAATAATTTTCTGACAGTGAGGCAGCCATTTTTAAGACAGCCTTAGACTGGTAAGGTAACAATTTTCGAAACAGCCCAAGAATTCTAACATATTTTATCTGAAAGAAATATTCACAACCTTTAACAAAGGAACGTTTCGATTACTTTTAACCGACAAAAAATACCACATATATTTAAACTGAGGAAACTCTTATAGAGCAGCAAGGAAAACCTTCGAAATATTTTGTAACTGCAGGCTGAAATGTAGGAGTGACTACGGTATTTATTATGGTGCTTTTAAAAGAGCTGTTAAATGAAACCGATACATAATTATTAGGCGATGTTCATGAGTTAATATCAGATGGTGGAATGATGACACTGCCGCCTTGGCGACACTGGACATTTATGCAAAAACTCCTTCATCCTACGTTCAACCTCGCGTCCATAGTCCCGTAAGTACATGGGCTGCGCGCATCTAGGTAATTCGACGTCGAAAACAAGGCAAGTTACCCCCCGCTGCTCCGAGGTCACGTTCGTTCGAGGATTTTTCGCTGCTGCTGATTATTCGGAAAACATTCGGAAAATATTCTGTATTTCGAATAAGCACTATTCGAATCGAATACCGAATCGAATATTCTCACACCCCTATTATTTATCCTAAACGGTCGCATTTCGATCCGCGAGCACTGTACAGTACGGTCCACTGTTAAAGGGAACACTCTAATAAGCACCTTTCATATTGCTGGCCTTCTAGCAGCTAGTGCATAGGAAAACATTGCTCATACACTGCGCCAGTCTGTCAAAAGAACTTGGAACTGTCAAGCACCAGTAATCTTATAGAAATCTAAGCCCGCTATGCTTTTGCAAGAGAGCGAAATCCAAACATGCCGTGCGCACAAGTGTTCCCTTTAGCAGTGGACCCCAGGAAGTGCGACCTGCTACCACACTGGTGAGTTCGTGATTGTCATTGTCATGCTCACTACTGCGGCGACCGTTGTGAATGAAAGCTGTCTCAAGAAAATGAAGTCACTCGCTGAAATCGGCAAGCTTCTTTCTGTACCCGCTAATCTGCAGTGGCCGCCCACTTTGAGCGCAAGTTCCAGGCACTCACCGTTCGTCGAGGCGAGAGCGTAGCGCTCACCTGCCGTGCCGTCGGCGAGCCGCCCATCACGGTCACCTGGACGAGAGACCGACACGCCTTCAGCCCTTCAGCGGAGCCAAGGTGGGAATTTTCTTGTCAAGCGCAAGGTTGGCATAGTGTTTTCTTTAGCGCAAAGGAAAGCTTACCGGTCAGAGTGTCGAATCGCGGAATGGTAACGCGGAAACGCCGTGAAACATTTATAATCAAGATTTTTCTATCTGAGGCGACTGTGGAGTCGTATGCATACAACACGCGCTGCAAACAGTAAGAGGTGAGCGCGAGAGTGGTTCGTGTTTGCGCGCGCCGGTTTTTTTGCGCCGGCGTGCACTCCGCGCACATGCACCGCGGCTCGACATGTTCCGCTAGTTGCCGCGAAGGCAGCGCCGCTTCTCAGCGCGCACCTTTTTTCACCCCGTAAGCAGCACATAATAGAGCGGGAGCCAAGGAAGGAACACAAAAGGGAGAAGGCAGGGAGATTAACCAGACAGCAGTCCGGTTGGCTACCCTACGCCGGGAGAAAGGGAAGGGGGGTGGAAAGATGGGAGAGACAAAGAGAGAGAGAGAGGGGGGGGGAGCGAGAAGAAAAATAAAAGGAAATTATCAATAAATGCGCTGACAGGCGCAATAGAGCGGGGATGGAATGTAATATGCATACTCTAATTTTGAGCGCTAATTATGGTGCGCATGAAAGCATCAGACTACGTACAGCAAAGTGAACGACTCCATAATTCAGCTTCAATGCTCTACCGCTAGGCTGCGCGACATAACGGTTTCTTGCGGCTTTCAAACGCGATTTAAAAATTTAAGGTCTACTCAGATCGCGAAAAGGATGTGTGAATCTGTCCCTTAAATTCACGATCTCGTCCTTTCCACCAGGATCTAATCACAAGTTCTGGCCCGTTGTCACTCCCTTTATCCCTAAGCTGATCCGCTCAGGGTCGTAAGAACATTCACAACGTTAGGTATTACAGGGCTCTGAAGAAGCAAGTGCCTGGTGTCGAGACTTGGCATAGCGCATGCGCGTATTTTCGCACCTCATGAGTCGGACAAAACATCAGCATGTGGCGAGCTTGCTGTCGGAATCGAGATGGGCGCAAAATATTACGCCGAGAACATAATGTCTGTTTCAGCTGGAGAACATTGCAGCAATTTTCGTATGAAACTTTGAGCGCGAATAGACGACGCAGCACGAAAAAAAAAAAAGAGAAACACACACCATAAGCGCTTGTGGTGTGTCTATCCCATCTTCGTCCTGCGTCGTGTATTTGCGCTCGGAGTTTTATACGAAAATTCGATACCAACTAGCTCACCTCGATATCTTGTTACATTGCAGCAATATCACGAGGGACGACAAACCGGCAAGGGCTTTCGTATCGTAATTTTATCTCATCCTTTGTGCGACAGCGGGACACATGCGTCTCACTTTTCCGTCTGCAGGAAAAATTTTCTCCCACATCACCCTTTGCAATTAGCGCAACGATAAGTCACTCATATCTTACCTAAGTCTTCGCATTCTCGAGGAAAAATCTTTTACCACACTTTCGAAGGGCGTAAGCAGTGTTACAGTGACGTTGAATTTCGATCATTTTTTCATCATAGCTTCTGAATTTTCTTCTTCTTCAGATAGAAAGAACCTAGCAATCAAAATACCGGATAATTTCCTCTTTTTCTGGTTTTTCGAAGAGGTGATTTTAGCTTCCAGTCATCACGTGTTTTTGTAAATTTGTGGTATAACTAGACCGATCAATGCATCGAAACAATCCCCTGCGATATTGCCTCATTCCTCAGCGTAATTGCGGATATTGGTGCGTGGAAATATTTTTCTTGATAACATATACCTCTTGAAAAGTCGGCGCATATTCAGGGACAACAGCTGTACTCGACAATTTCGACAACCAAAGCAAGGACAGGCAAATGGACAAAAAAATGGTTGGTGCATGCGGTGAAGTAAGCTTTAAAGGAACAGACCACGTCGCTATGACGGCTCACAAGAGGCGCAGGTGCAGTTGGTGTTCTACTGCTGGAATGAGATTCCCACAACTTTCGTCAGCACACCTTGAGAAGCGATACTCTGTGCCCCTTGCTTCGGCTGTTTCATCCCAAATACTCGTTGATGCAATTTCGAGATGGCGCCCTCATGAGACAGTGGGACAGTGTTTCCCCACTTTTTGAAAACGCTCTCATGAGTCAGTGGGACATATATGTCCCGCTTTTTTCAGTGAACTACTGGCGTGATTATGATGAAATTTGTTTTATGCTATTTCTTTGTAGCTTGTATGAATAAAGCTCAGCCGGTTTTTATATGATCGTGACAAAAATATAGGCAAACCCACAAAGGGTTAAACGCACTTTTGATAAGCGACTGACCACAAATGTCGTTCACTGGACTCCAAGCGCCTGCTTTTCTGGGGCGCTTATACAACTGTTTCATTAGAACTTTTTCAAGTTTGCTGCAGCGTGGCAAATAGTAAGAAACGACGAAATGGCCCAAAAACAAAAGAGAGAGAGCGCTCTTCCTTCTCTCCTTCTAGCCCCTTGGTTGTTTCTCCCTATTTCCTGCCGTGGAGTGAGTAGCGTTTAAATGGAACACCAACTTACTCTATCTTCAACGCCAAATTTGGTATAGATTCATAGGAGCAACTTCACAGTGATTCTCGAAGAGTGCATAAGTGTAATTGGTAATTGTTTATTTCGACGCAATACGCAATGACGTTGCAACTTGAACTCTTGCTCTTTACTGGTTCGCTTAAAAGCTTGTCGAGGATTCGCCAAGACACCGTGGCTGATCTTTGCCGCAAGGTTTTGCCATAAAGGTAATGTGCGGTCACCTCATCGTGTATAACTAATTAAAACCTCTAGGAACCGATAGCGTACAAATCAAACCACGAAATGTAAGCAAATAAGACGCCCGCTGATGGCACGAGACCGTTGGAAATAAAAACGGGAAGAATATCTCTGTATTCGATTTGCTGAAAACTGCAGATACGTGGTGGAGGAAAAGCCGGAAAGTGAAGCCCTGGAGTATGTTGTCCGCATCCCAAGCGTCGACCGCAGGGACTCGTCGTTGTTTAGCTGTTACGCCGAGAACACCTACGGACGGGATGACACCAACTTCCAGGTCGTCGTCCAGGGTGGGTGGGTGTGACTGTACGTCTGCTGCATCAAGAAGTGTACCATATGTCCCAGCAACATTTCCTTTGGGTAAACTACGTGTAACTTCATGGAGGCTAGCATTCGAGCACTTTCAGTACACGTCACAGAAACCTGGTATATTCCATACTCCAGAACAATTTATGGAAATCAAATGCTGCATCATGACTTGCCACTTTTACTTAACTCTCTTCATTATTTGTTATATTTACACTCTTTAAGGATATGCGTGTACCAGTCATTCATTCTTTTACTCATTTGTCTTGTTTTTTTTTTGGTCAAGATAAATTTTAAGTTGAAATTGCATGGTGACGCCTTTCAAACTTTTTATCTTCATGAGTGCGATGTTTAAGATGCAAGCGCGTTTACGTTACCTCTATTTTACTGGGTTTCTTTCTTCTGAAAGTTGAATGAAACAGGTTATTTAGATTCATGTTTAGATTTTTGCTTTTGGACATTTTCTATCTGTTGCCAATAAAGGATACAGACACAGTCAAGCCAATATGTGGCTTTTTGTCGGCGTTCCTGTTATCTAAACCTTGTATAGATGCGAAATAAAGTTCAAGTTGAAAGTTTTAATCATAAACGCTTTTGTAATAAAGCGTATATCGATATAATAGCATAGAACGACTTGTAACCGAGCTCCGCAGAAAGCAAGGATACAAGAAAGAATTACAAATGACACAAACGCTTGTGTACCACCTTGTCGTTTTTTCTTGCGTCCTTGCTCCTGCTGCTCTACGCTACGCTATGGCAAATCAACCAGCCCGCATTGGTAACCTGGGCGACTTCACAACATAGACGCTGTGCCGAAAATCAATGAAAATTTGCACTTTAAACGTAGTATTTATTCACTTTGATTTTTTTAGCTCTAATGACAGTCAGAGGAACCTTTAATGAGATACAGACTCTCACTACCAGCCTGTTTTAGGAAGTACATTTCCCTTCAAGCGCATTTTGTGCGTTTTGCCTGTGCTCTTGACAAGTCTATATTTAAGTGATGCTGCCCAATATACCCTGATTTTACTAGGGTTCCGCAGTGAATTTAAACTTATTCTCCTAGTCACGCGTTAATTTTTGAAATCTCGCAAAGCTTCGGCGCAGCCAGAAAAAAAAATTGCACCCTGGATAGAAATTTTTATATTTTTATCAGTCTCTACAAATCTTTCATCGAATATTTTACACTAAAATATTTCAAAAGCTAGCACAATTATTTTTTATTACTTAAACACGTTTAAAAATACGTAGATTTGCTGAAGAGGGCGGTGAAAAATAGTAAGCTTGTTGCAGTCTCGTAACACATGCGTTGATTTTCTTGAGCTTTGCACGAATAGCCGAGGTACTGTATGTCACTGATGGCCCACACGTGCACAGAATGGTAGCAGCCAAGAGTCAATAAGGTGATATCAACATTCCCAAATACTGAAAATAGCCGTAGTAATAAAGTACACGTGTATATGTACCTCTGTTCACTTGTGTGTCCACCATGTGATTTTTTTGTACGTAGTGTAAATAAATTTTTCTAAATAATAAAAAACTACAGAATAAGCACAATGAACTAATTGTTAAGTTTGTCTCGTTGCTGCGGATGTAGTGAGTTTAATTCTTGATCTGCCATTGAGCTAGCACTAACGTTGGGAATTATAGTGGCGGCCTGTCCGTATACAAACGAATATTTGGTCTTCGTTAATAAAATCCAACGAATATTTGGTCTTCATTACCACGTTTGAGGGCACCCCTTCTGCGCAGTTCGTAACGTTGGCGTAAAAGTTCGAGAATGTTGTAGTAGTGGCTTTGAAACGGATATGAGTGGATCAAGTTACCGAATTATTTCATTTTTCGTTTATATAGTGTTTCAACAGCTTTCGCACTAACGGAAACGCGCTACATAGCGAAAAAAAATTACACCATCTCCCGCTAAAGGGCACCATGAGGCGATGCGAAGCCGGAGCATTTGCACGATCGCGTTCCGTTGGCGTTCGCTGGGCATGCTACCGACCTCGCGTCGTGGAACGCGAAGAGGAACACTACGCGCGTCGTGTCTTGCCTCTAGTCTGGCCGTTAATTCTCACAGGGCGTGCGGGGAACGTCGACAGGCGCGCGAGAGAGATGCAGCGTAGGAGAGGAGAGAGAGGGGGAGGGGACGCGCATGCGCTGGCCCTCATCGCGGCGCTGCGCAGGAGCAAATTTCGGCATGTCGAGCCCGCATTTCAGAGGAGCCAACCGAGGCAAGCGCTGGACTGAACGCGCGCAGCGCTCTACTCTTTGAAGGAGAGGGGACTAGAGGAGGAGAGTAGCGTATGCGCCGTGAAAGCAGAAGCGAGAACGCAGGAGAAGCGCAAGCAAGTGCTGGTAGAGAAGTGGAGAGAGTGACGCGCAGCTATTGGAGAGAGGGAAGGAGGAGAGTCACGCATGCGTAGTGTTGGTGCGGACATCAACGCTGCGTGCGGATTACCACGCCGCCTTACATACCCCCGAGAAAGAGATACTTCGCATCTAAAAGAAGAAATGAAGAGAAAGTTCTTGCAAACACGTAGTTGAGCCGATGATGGGGTGAAGCTTGAGAACCTAGGCAATAACTTGGGGCATGCATGCAATGCATTTGGCTGCTGTGTTCATTGAATATGAAGAATAATATGAAGGCGTCTGAGCAGTTACGCATCAAGATCTGTAGAGCGCCGACCCGAAGTCTATTATGTATTTTTTCCATGACGACAGACGTATTCAAATCATGACGAAAGTTTATCAGTTGCGCTCAAGGTGACATTAAACATGGGGGCGTGAGGCTTCATGTGCTCAAAGATGGCGCATGGCTTCAAGTTTCTCTCATTTTCAAAATATATGATATTTTCATATTTAGGATCATGTCCAAGTGTGAGAGCAGCGTTTAGTTGTGGAAATAAGGCCTAGTGGAAGCCATGAGTGGTGACGGAGGTCGTGAGGCTACGGGCTCCCATGTAGCAAGTCATATGAGCGCGACTGTATACTTTTTACTGTGCGTGCTTCACATATGCATTTTTTTGTTGTTGTTGTTTTGTCCAGTTACCGCTTTTGATTCGTTGTTGTGTATTGCGAGTGTGACTTTTCTTTGGTGAGGCTCACTTCCAGTAGAAATGAAGAAGCAGTCAGTGTTTCATAAACAGGCATGCTATCTAAAAGGAGAATCTCAACGCGTCGCCCACTCAGAACCCCCGGACAAGCCACGTGGACTTGAGGCGACGCAGACAACGAGCCGTGCGGTGACGCTCTCCTGGTCTCCGCCTTACTCCGGAAACAGTCCTGTACTCAAATACCTGCTGGAGCACAAACGGAGAGACGGTGAGCATTAATCAACGCAGCTGCAAAGCATTACATGTTTGAGAAGAGCATATAATTACATTGTCTCTCTGGGCCGCTTCCATCCACATTGTGTAACGTAGTACGATGTCCTTTTCTGACCATTAAAAAGTCACAGGGTCCCTTTTGCATTGACTTAAGACGACTCCAAGGCGAAAGACATGATCTTTTTCTTCTCAGTCGACGTATTGATCCTCCCCAACCCTCTTCCGAAAGCTTCCTGCACCTAACATAGTTTTATACTGCCTCCAGGATCGGAAGCATTGCAAGCTTTCTTCACCTCACCTAGTTTTGCACGGCCTCCGTGATCGACACACGTTTGACCAAGCGACGATATCATATGACGACGTCATCATGCCATATCACGTTGTGTGTCGTCATAATGACGTCACAAATTTTGTAGATATGTGACGTCATCACGTGACGACGATCTTTTGCATCACTCGCGTTGACGCCGACGCCGCCAACGGTCAATTTTCGCGTTTCATGAGGCATTATTGTGTGTTGGTGCTTAGGAGAAAACGGCGACGATTTAAAGCTCTAAGTGCTCTGTCCTGGAAGTGCTGTAAGTTATCTCTAACTGCCAACGAGACACGAGAAATAATGTTAGAAGTGACAGCGTTGAGAAACAGGTGATCAAGTGAAAGCATGTCGTATAAAATGCCTATTGCAGATGCTATTCCAAGAGCACCGGCATGTGGCACTGGCCGGAGAGGGAGTTCTTCATTGAAGTTTAGGCGGCCGCTAAACAATCATAGCTATAAAATTATCAGTTTGATTACACTATCCTTGACCACGCCAGGCTGCTAGTTTAGATGGTTGGTTTATGGGATTTAACATGCCAAGCGATTGTACTCGCTATCTATGTCTAATTAAGCCAAAGTGAACTTTAAGTGCCAGTTAGCACAACCCGCTCCCCCCCCCCCCTCCCTTTATTATACTCGCAGATTTTGCAAGTTGGTAACGACACATATTGCAGCGTACTACCATAGTCCCTGTAGTATTGAGGGACTATGGTACTACGTTTCGATGTCTCTTGACTCTCTTACTGTTTCAATACTGCAATCATTTGTAAACTGCGGGTGTCGGGCGCTGTTGTCTTGCAGGTTCCTGGGAGCACGACTCGCAAATAACAGCTATTGAGTCGACTGAATTTTCACACGTGGCAAGCGGCCTACGACCGAAGACAAGCTACGAGTTCCGACTCAGGGCAGAGAACGCCATCGGCGTCAGTGACCCTAGCGACACGCTTGTGCTCACTACTCAAGAAGAAGGTATCTCTCTTTTAAAGACGATAGTCTTTCTTGGGGAACTTAAACGCAGAAACTTTGGTTTGTCTTTCTGTTTGTCGGCACGTCACTCGATTCAGCCACCCGGCCAAAGT
Organism: Rhipicephalus sanguineus; assembly: GCF_013339695.2. Classification (NCBI taxonomy): domain Eukaryota; kingdom Metazoa; phylum Arthropoda; class Arachnida; order Ixodida; family Ixodidae; genus Rhipicephalus; species Rhipicephalus sanguineus. The sequence goes on along the minus strand of NC_051177.1, from coordinate 99,470,677 downwards.
TGAATTACTCGCCCAAGGGCCAGCCATCTTGAACGGCTGACTAGGTTCATACTTGTGTACATTGTTGATCAATATTACGCATATCTGAGGCGCAACATCACTAGGTAAGTATCAGGTGCTGTGTTCCTTTAATAGAAAATACATAGATACGTAATTCTAGAGACCCTAGTTTCTTAAGCTGCGCTGAAAAAGCGACTGCGCCGAAACTTGGCTACCTCCGTGCCCTCTGCACGAGCTCATTGTTGTGTTTCGGTTTCGGTTTAGTATTGCACTGTACGAATGCCATGGGGCGCCGCTCAGACATTCCTGCTTTACCCAGGCGACGTGAATATAAAAGAGTGTGTGGAGAGTACTCGTTGAGTGCGGACGTTTCTTCTGCTTCGGCGCTTTGCGCCAAACCGCGTGTTCGGGCTGGCTGGCGTCCCCGCCGGTCGCGTTGGTCACCGCCGGTCTTCGCCTGCTGCTGCGCCGGGACTACCAGCCCGCAACACAGCACTCATGTTTCTCGACGTATTGCCAGATGGCGTCCATATCTCACGCAGCGCCTCTTCTATCATCTTTAGACGACATTTGCAGCGAAGCACGCAGATACACGGCCAATTTTTTTTATCATAATAATGCGCTTTGTCCTCGCTATCTATCGTCTGTATAAAGGTGGAACCGCATGGCGCGGTTTCAGGCGCGATTGACACGCGGTCGGAGGGACGCGCGCTTTTTCGACGAACGCCGTCGCAAAATCGCGCCGCTGTGTCTTCCTACTCGGACTAGAAAAAAAGAAACGCTTCGCGCGGCGCGTCGTCCGCTCGTCCGCCAAGCTAGGGTGCAGACGCTTGTTTGGTTACTTTCAATACCGCCAGACGACGCTGATCTCCACGCATCTCGGCGGAACCTTTTGAAGTTGGCGTTCACTTTTAGCGAAAATCTAGCAACGTGCCAAACGCGGCGCGAAAACGCCGCTGCTTTCTTTCCAAGCGGGTGCACTTGCGACCATGGCAACGCGGGCGTTCTCTGCGCGTCGCGTTTTTCGCTCGCGAAAAACGCGTCATGCGTTTCCGCCTTAAAGGGACCCTGAAACGGTTTTCCGAAGTCTTGTCAGCGTTTAGGCAAGAACATTCCCAAATCATTCGCACCAGAAATTAAGCTACGCACCGTGTAACTAGGCCGCTACGGACAATTATATCTATACCCTCTTCCTCCCCACTGCCTTGCACCCTCAACTCACAGACATGCTGGCATCGTCGGCGATCGCAGCGCTCTTATGAGCGCAGTCGACGGTTTGAGCTTCGCCCTGTCATGGCCTCCGATATTGCGCGCCGACAGGTTGCGTGCAATCTCGGAGGCCCAGCGTGCCCGTCAGCACGCCGTCTGGCAACAAATACGAAGCTCGCGGCGTGGTTGACATCTGCTCCGACAGGTGCCGCCACACTACCAGCCGATCTTATTTGATTCTCCTGTACGGCGACAACCTGCAAAAGCATGCCGACAAACGAAAAGAATTCGAGAACGATCACCGATAAGCGCAAACACGGGCAATGTGGTTGTGTTTTCAGGGGTGAAGTTACAGCCGCAGACACTGGATCGTGGCGTTGAACGGATGGCGAGAGCGCGACGCTCATTGCAGTGACGAGCTGAAGGGATTCCGCTCGCCAGATGCCTCACAAACATTGCACGATGTCGCAGCTACAAGTCACCAATTGCTAAATATGTGGTACACAACACGGCTAAGGCAATTCACTGTGTCCAAGAAAAGAAACCTCGAGATAAACGCTGTCGCTCAGCTCACGTCAACACGGAGCACGTTGTAACACAGGCAGACGACGCTCGCTGCCCACAGGAGGTTCAGTGACGTGGACTGGACATATCCAATCAGATCAGCCGCCTGCGTGACGTCGCGCTACCAAGAGGGCGTGCACTGGAAGTGGGCGGTTTAAAAACGCGTTTGGCTGAGCCGCTGTGATCGGTGGCGATTCGTAGCTTTAAAGCCTTGTAATAAATGACACAGTTTACGCATACAGCTTAAATCAGTCTGTGAATGACCCTTAGGACTTGCTCTACCGGCTCCATGTGTTCGTACAAAATCGTCAAAACCAATTCAGGGTCCCTTTAAGAGAAGGGGCCGGGAAAAGGGCGAAGCAGCGTAATTTAATGCTAGTCAGGATATGGATGGTGTCTATAAAATTGGCATCAGCCTCGGTGCTGCCATGGCTACAGATGAAGGAGCAAGTTGCCAGTGGTTTTATGTGCTTTCGTTCATTCCCTCAGATACGTCCTTACGTATCAAACAGTCGTATGTCAATTACCTGCCCGAGGTAAAATTTCCTGTGACGTAAATTGATATTTTGCAGGGAGGCAATGGCCAGACATTACGAATACCTAAACATTTTTCGCAGCATTTTGCCACTACAATGTGTGTTCCTTTGAGAAAAACAATGTATTGAACATGGTCAAGACGAGACGCTTTTTCTTATTTACTGATATGACGTAAGGAGATGTTGGGGCACAAGTAAGGTACCACTCCTTAGCTCATGAAGGGATCGAACATACAACTTTAAGAGAGTTGACTGTTGGGCTAGTTGGTGTTTAGACACCAACTAGCCCAACACGAACTAGCCCAATAAATCAGTTGTTTGCGCCTGTGCTCGTCTGGTCTTCTCTTGTGTTGTGTGGTGTTGCACTTTTAACATTGTTCCCATGTCGAACATACGACATACAGGGTTTGCAATCACACGTCTCAGATCTTTCTCACAGTAATGCAATGAGTAACAAAACAGGGCGATTAGAAAAGCAAAGCTGTCCAAACGACGTTCTCACAGTAACATCAGAACATAAATGATGCGTTGTACATGCAATTAATAATTTAAGTAGCACCGTGATAACGTAAAATAAAAGGTCCGAAGTGTAAATAATAATGTCCTTAATAATGTTTCTAGTCATCATGGAGATCAATAAATAAATAAATAAATAAATAAATAAATCAATCAATCAATCAATCAATCAATCAATCAATCAATCAATCAATCAATCAATCAATCAATCAATCAATCAACCAATCAATCAATCAATCAATCAATCAATCAATCAATCAATCAATCAATCAATGCGCCCTTTGTCTCTCTCTTAAGCAAATACCTACAACAATCTGAACTTTAGGACCTGCCGGAATATAATAGCAAGATGTGATCATTTTGACGAAGTCCTGCGAAACAACTTGCCGAAAAACTTCCTTCTAGCCCCCCAAAAAATTTAAAAATCCCGAAGCTTGTGACAAAACGTTAGCAGAATGTGCTACATCCTATTGGTTCCTTTTTTTTAAATTTATTTGTGAACAAGGTTTTGTGTGACGTTAGTTACTGAAATGTAAAGTGTGATTGGCAGTTAGCCCCTTCAGTCACGGCGTACACAATTGTGTACGCGAAATTCGGAGGCGCCTCACACGCCGCATATTTCTTCAAATGAACTGAAACTTAGTGTGCACATTCGTGCAAGCTTCCTGAGTGGACAACTGGCAGTCATTTAACTTTATTGTGCAGCTCATTGCTGTAGAGGATGACTTTGCTGGAGACCCTACCATGATAGACGATCGTTCGACGTGCCGCGTTCCAGGACCAACGTCAAGAGCATTTTTTTCTTCTTCGCTTGAAACGAATACAACCGAAAAACAAACTGTGCATGCATTTCGGAACTAATAGTTCATCCTTTTTATGCAAGTATTGAAGCTGACTCATGGCAGAATAAATAGGTAGTTAGTTACACGCTAATTAGCATTAATTACTGAAACTCACACAAAACAAGATATTCCTTCATTTTCTTTTTTGGAATTTAATACTGAGTGCCTTGGTATTATGCCACGTGAACGTGAATTTGACGCCTTTGCAGACAGTGCATCATAATTCGTGACTAAAGGGGTTAGATTGAGCAATCACATTACTTGTTCTTAAGGAGTACGTAGTTTTGCTTCATGACTAGAATCACGTATTTTATGTAAATATTAAAGTTAAAGCGGGTTACTCATCCAATGATGGTTTAACGCAGCTCCAACCGGCGCGCCCCGGGAGATCAAGGTCACTCCAACTGGCTCCCGAAGCCTGCACGTTTCTTGGAAGGCAAGTAGTGATTTTGAATACCACGGCGTTAGGCAGTCGTACTGTTGTCCTCTCAGTGGGAATATGTTTTTAATAAACTAATACAAAGATATTGAAGTAACAGTGAAATCACGTGATTTATCGCATAAACTTCATAGTATACTTAGCGTACCCTCAACGCAGTATAGGCTAGCAGCGCAGAAAGTTTGCGTACAGTACTAACGGATTGAAACGCGACATTTTAGGGCTAAGTAATGCTCGTGCGTTCGTTTCCTGCATCTACAGTTCATGTCATATCGGCGTAATTTTGACTCTGACGCTTACATTAGAGGCAACGTTACCTTTATGGGCCAGATATGCAGCGACATGACGCGGTTATCACGAGAAACTGCTCATAACAGTCGTTATCTAACCAAAAAGAAACTGCCTCACGTGTTAATTCGTTAGTACTCTACCGCGTCCAAGGAATCATATTTATTGGTGTTCGACTGATATTCTATACAATAAGTACTGTATGTAGGGAGCACAACAGAATAATTTCATAACGGACAGGAACACGAAAAAAAAATAAACGCAAGCCCGCAGTGCACCGGAAAGATAGCTGACTGATGGCGAAACCCTTCTACTATTTTATTCCTTGCCGTTTTGGACTCAACAGCCGCCATCGGACGAGGAGTCCAACGGCTTGGTCCAGGGCTACTACGTGGGCTACCGCATTCGCGACGCGAAGGAGTCGTTCTCCTACAAAACGCTGGAAGCTCGTCTGCGTCGCCGGTGCAGCAGTGCGAACTGACGGATCTGAGGCGTAGCACCCGTTACAGTGTCGTCGTGCAAGCGTTCAACGCCAAAGGAGCGGGGCCCGCTTCGCAGGAGGTCTTCGCTCAAACCCTCGACATCGGTGAGTTTCATCAACGGCGCATTTCTCGTACATCTCGCTGCTTAAAGCATCGTTCTTTGCGGCTGCTGCGTAAAGCGGACGCACTAGCAGCTTCTGTGATCAAGCGGTGTTGAACCAGTTATGAGGCTAATGTAAGGGAGCCAGGGTATAATTGCATACGTGGGTGCAAAGAAACGCGCCGTAAGTCAACCTGTAATTTATACCCACGCTGATCATAACTATACGAGCAATAACAATGTATGGTGCAAGTTGTCTAATTTTAAAGAGTATACATAAAATCTAAAGAGAAAGAGAGAACAGCACGCTGTAGATAGCTGCAATTACACAATGCACAACTTCTGCCAATACCGTTCGAGAAGCAAGAGGTCCAAGGATCAAAATCGAAGGAAGGAAGGAAACTACAATGAAAGTGCACAGTGACGGGTCTGGAAGCCTTAAGTAAAACAATGGCAAATCAATAAATCACACATTGCCCCAGTCGAAAATCTTTTTTTTAAGTGGAAAATTGCAGTAACTCCAAAAGTACATTCGCCCGTACCGTAAATAACTCACACGACTGCTGGCCAAAGACAATGCGCCGTAGATCTTTGGATATATAAGGTGAGCAGACCGTGGGGGTCTGTTCACCTTATAGACACTGAGCACTCGCAAGTGCTGTGATGTCCCGGACACTGTATGCCAGATGGTATGGGGATGCATGCAAAACATTAGCACCGATACACTAAGGCCAAGCTATCGGACCCAGACCTGGAGAATCAGCGAAGCCTGATTCAACGGGCATGAGAGATCGCGAAGGCCCGCTGCTACCTGAAATATGGAGGCCGCCCCACATTTGCGCACAGCGCGCTTACTATCAATTAACGTTTATTCTCTCTCTCTCGGCACTATGACAATACGAACTTCCATGCCTGGCTGCATTCGTTCACTGCCGCTGAATGACTTTGACAATGCTTTCATTGAAGACCAGTATGTATAAATAAAATTTATTACCGCAAACTTTAAGGCTTTTTTTTTTGTTACGTTCAGCATTGTAGTATCCCACTTCTTCAATAGCCCTCTAACGGGACTTCATATGTACAAATAAATAAATAAATAAATAAATAAATAAATAAATAAATAAATAAATAAATAAATAAATAAATAATAAATAAATAAATAAATAAATAAATAATACTCTCTTTCAGTATTACAAGAAAGATTTGATAAAACTTCAGTGCCGCATAAGAGGTACTGCAAACTCCTGAGGATAGCAGTAAAAGCTTACGTTAGGGCTACTGGAACGCACAAACCAACATGTATAGTCTCGGGTTCCTCTCGAGCTTTTCGGCACGAAATATACAGAAGAGAACGGCAGGCGTAAATCTGTCGGGATTTAAGCGTGCAGCCATGTTTATAAAGAAGCACACTTTGGAGAGCCTTCGCGTCCTGACCACTAAATCTATGATCTTACAGCATGTAGCATAGAGTATACGTGGACCGTAACTTTCTGTTGGAAAAGCGGAGGCAAAATCAGGCCTGTAACACAAACCACATACGTTTTACACGTTCAACAGTTTGTCTTGAGGAAGAAGTTCTTCTTGGGAAGTGGAATGTGGCCGTTTGTCCCTGCAGTAATTACGACTACGTCTTACTAGCAGTATACATTGAACTATAGGGTAGACATGTGGAGACTCGAAGCATCTGGCTAGCGTGTACGCGTTACTCCAGTCTGCTGAGGGAATCGGTGTCAATGTGGGCCGATGTAATGATTATTAGGTATAGTGGTAATTTTATTTATGCCACTCAAGGAGGTTAAACAAAAATTGCTGGAGTGGCGATTATTGCGCAACAGTGAAGCCGTGCCCACCAAAAGATGGCGGCTGCGCCCGCCATCTTAGTAGGGGCACGATAAACCATCCGCGTTTGGCGAAGGAAAGGGAGCGTTTTCCACGCACGCCAGAGAAGTTTAATATGGCAACTTTTACGGGTCAGATACTGCTGCGAGTGTGTCTTTGTGTTACTAGTTTCCCTACAAAAGCCTCAAACTCATGGCAAATTTCATTGGATATCAATCGCCAATACTCCTCTCGACGGGTTACTTTCGTCGGCAACAACGATCTTTTATTTTATAATTAACGTAGCATTTACACTAGCAGATTAAAGTCATTTGATCTCTAAACAGGCACCACCAGAAAAGCGCATGTTTCCAAGCTCTTTGGTGGGCAAAAGCTGGCTTCACTTTCGCTGGCAAGGTGTTTCGAGCGCTTCCACTCCAGAATTTTTTTTAAACCTCCTTGATGCCACTCATGGATTGCCGCTTAAGCATTAGGTCGTCAGGGAGGTCCGGTGATGTATGCCTCTGTGTTGGCGAAAAAAGTGTAATAATAATAATAAACAAGTGATAGCGTTTTACACGTACTCTATTCTATGGAAGACCACACTTTTCGAGATGAAACAGTCTTTTTATTACTTTTAAACTCTGCCAAGAGCTTCACGTCTATGATAGCTTTAAATTCGGCATTCTATCCTCTTTTGTGGCACTTGCTGATCAAAAAAATATATATATATATCGCATTGTTTGACGCACTTTTTTCACATTCAGATGCTCCAGCTGCACCACGTCTCAAGATGGTTTCCTCAACGTCATCTTCAGTGCACCTGAGTTGGGATGTTGAGAAAGACCAGCCAATAAACGGTGAGTAAAAGATTTTAATAAAGGAAAATGATACGGAACTCTCTCGTGCGCGCTTGCAATAAAAAAATAAAGAAAAACGGAAAGAGTTGTTTACTTAACATTATCTGACGTCACTTTCTGTAGCGATGCAATGGAAAAGGATGTAATTGAAACTTTCAACGGTATTCGGCAAGATTTTAAGTCCCTCGTGTCGTTTTTATTTTGCGTAACTCAGGAAAAATGTTACGGGAGGAAAGTAGTCGCAAATCGAAATGCGGTAAATATAGCAGTGTTTTTTTTTCCTGAGTAGGGCTTACAATATTATTCCATTTACGCGTTACTACGTACGTGGCCTTTTTTTTTTAGCGCGTTAGAGTTAAGAACCCTGTGACCCAGAAATCTCGCTGCTGACGGCGTCAGCGGCGTTGTCCGGAAACGCAAAACCTCGAGGACACAAAGAATAAAAGCTCACAGGCTTCTTCACAGGGTTCCTTGTGTGACGTCACTTGCGGTTAGACACGCGATTGGTCGTGCGGCGCAAATGCACAAAAGGTAGCTAAATAAATGTCATAAGCAATTAAGATATAATGAACGACACACACACACAGTGCTGCTCACAGTCTGAGTCTAAACCAACTACCACGCCAATGTACGTTATCATAAAGCGCCGATACTACCGCATGATATGTTGCAGCAGAATGAAGTGACATGGCATTATAGGAAGCGTCACTCTTTCAGGTTTCGTGCTGTTTCACAAACCAGAGCCGTCTCCGACTCCCGACGCCCAGTCCACTGAAGACGCCGGTGACTGGACTGAAGTGCAAACTGGATCCGAGCGGTCGGCATACGCGTTTCGAGGCCTCCGATGTGGCCGCAATTACGCCTTCTACGCTGTCGCCTTCAACGCCGCTGGAAGGGGTCCGCGGAGCAACACCATCCTGGCTAAGACTGATGGATCAGGTACACTTGTGTAGAAAACGAAACTTTTGTTTGCTTATTACGCACAAAGACATACATGATAAGTTTTAAGCAATGTGCGAGTGACTGTAACTAAGAAAGCTACCTGGTCCAAATGTTCAGGAAGAACTATAGAGAACTGTCCTCTATAGGGCCAAAAAATCCCACGCTGTACTGGTTTCCTAAAAAATAAAATTGGGGAGGGCCGAAGCATGTAAGGAAGGAGGTTTCAGCTCCACTAACGTGAAACCTGTGGAGGGGCGAAGCATGTAGTGTGTGCGGGTGTTTCCCACAGCGAAATCACTGCTAATGGGCAATGAGAGACAGAAGAAACATCAGCCACAGAGAACCGCAGTCCGATTTGAGTTAACGTGCCCGCTGCAAATATTTATTGTTCAACTACGCACAAGAGAAATCTCCCACCGGCACTACATTGCAGGTCAAGATCCAGTGCTTATATTTACGGGGTGGCCGGTGAACGGTTGTGCAGCGTGAACAGTCGGTTTCTACAATCACGAAACTGGCTAGCAGACGCTGCCTGCGTCGCCGTTGTCTGTCGCGGGCGAGGGCGCGTTCTCGTTCCTTGTGAGCTTAGCAGTTCAGCGTTCATCGCAGAAAGAGCGTTTCCGTAGTCAACGCGTGCCGTTTGGTCTCTCTCTCGCCACACGGCGAGCTGAGGCGGTGGCGGCCTCTCTTGCGCTCAAGCAAATGGACCGTCACGACAGCAGACGACGATGCTTGATACACGCCGACACGCCGAGACCCTAAGGTGCTTCGCCCTTAAAAGAAACTATACTCCCTTTCCGAAGTTCCCTTCGGCACTGTGAAGGCTACAAGGGTTCTTAGCCAATAGGAAGGGCGATTAGCCCCTCCACATGTATTCACCACTTTCATTGTATACATTTATACATTCCCTTTCCCAACTCCTTGCTATACTCTACTATACACGACTATGCTATGCTCTACTCTCCTCCTCTCCTTTCCCTCCTCCTCACCCTCGCTTTCCTTTCCCACCCCTTGCTGTACTATACTACGCATGGCTATGCTATACTATATATGGCGATAATATGCTTTACCGTCTCCGCTCCTCCTTTCCCTTCTCTTCACCCTCACATCACTCCTCCTCACCCTCACTTTCCTTTCCCGCCCCCTTGCTACACTACACTACACATGGCTATGCTGCTCATGCTTTTGCCTGCGTGAGGCCAAGCTACGACAGATGACAGCAGATGACGTGTGAGTGAGTGAGTGAGTGAGTGAGTGAGTGAGTGAGTGAGTGAGTGAGTGAGTGAGTGAGTGAGTGAGTGAGTGAGTGAGTGAGTGAACAAACTTTTATTGGGGCCAGCAAAACGCGATAAAACGCGCACCCGGCTAATCCCATGACGGAAGCGACAGGTTGCCGCCAAAAGCCTGCCGGCTCGATCACGGGCACGCTGGACGGCCAGGATTTGGTCTTCAGAAACTGGCCTTCGCAGGAGCGCGTCCCACTCTTCCTTGGTGAACTTCGGGCGCAACGACCCGCACTCCCAGAGCATGTGAGAAAGTAGCAGGCTCGCCTCATACCACGCAAGAACAATTCGGGTAAACGTCCGCATATATGCTATCAAGGGATGCCGGGTTTGGGTAGGAGTTAATTTACAGAATCTGATCGTGACCGCTTGAGGCCTGTTTAGCTTGGAAAGAGGCGGTGGGAAGACCCCTCTCTGTCAAAAAAAAAAGGAATTTAGTAATTTCATTGTGCGTTCTAGGAGCGTCCCTATGTCCGGGGTGAAAGTCACCCGATCCGAGGGCAGCGTGATCGGTAAAACCACGCGCAGCCTCGTGGGCAGACTCGTTGAGGTTCACAGGAACCCCATGGATGGCCCCGACGTAGGCAGGTAACTAAATGATGGCGTTTGTGGAGCTGCCGCTGTATTTGGCGCCTTTCAGATTTTAAACTACCTGCCGGGTTACCCGGCCCTTCTGGAATGCCCTGACGACCGCTTTCGAGTCGCTATACATCCTGCATCTGCGAGAGTCTTGCATGGCGAGTGCAATGGCCACTTGTATGGCTACCTCGAGGTCCATCGTGCGAATCGAGACACATTTGATGACTGTGCCCAGCGTGTACACGACGGGAACCGCAAAAGCCTTTCCGTCTCGGTACGCGGTGGCGTCCATGAAGCTTGCTTCGGTCTTGTCTGTGATTTCTCTGGGAATTTGGATGTTGCTAGCTAAGTCCTTGGTGGGGGCGACTCTGACCTCCTCTAGGATCCACCTACCAGTCGGCGTGGGGGAGAGCCGAGTTAGCTGGGCCCGTTCCAGAGCCTCGGCTATTTCATCCATGGTGATTTTTATGCCGAGCCGGAGGAGTTCCCCAGCATGCGTTCTGATGTCCAGCCAGAGAGCTCCCTTGACGATATTTCTAATAAGGGCATTGGCCTTGTCCCGCTGGCCAGGGCCACCGTGTAGGTGAAAGTCAGGCAAGACATTTTTACGTTCAACAGTAAGTCAGCGCCGGGTCCCAACGGCACCTAGCAACATAAGACGACAGCCCAGGCCTCTGAAGTGCTCCGCACTTAAAATATGGAAACTATTTAGCGTATCATATAACAGGTACTCTAATATAGGGGAACTGTACGTAGCTATCCCGGAGCAGCAGATTTAGAAGCCGCAGAAACGTCACTAAGTGTTCTGTTTAAACAAAAAATAAATCCCAGCATATCCACGGGGTGAATGATGATGAGTGGGGCGAAGCTCCGGAGGGAATCATCGGTAAACCGTGAAACTCTTCCGTGAAATTCGCCCAGTACATCATATAAAGAATGTGAAACACCGTGTATATATTAAACATCAAACTTTTATTGTACTGTTCGTTTACATGGTCCCTACATTATCACAGCTTTGTGATCGGTGAAATGCAGGGAAAGCGTCCGCTCCCGAGAGAAAGAGAAAGAGCGCCAAGAGCGAGCGCCTTGTCTGCCTCCATCTGGCGACGAGCGAAAGAAAAAGCGCGCCAAGCGCGAGCGCCTTGTCTGCCTCCATCCGGCGACTCCGAGCGAAAGAGAATGCGCGCCAAGAGCGAGCGCCTTGTCTGCCTCCATCCGGCGACTCCGAGTGAAAGAGAAAGCGCGCCAAGAGCGAGCGCCTTTTACGATCGCAGGCATCCAATGACGTGCGCCATTCGCATTATACAAGTGCCATCTGTCATCTTTAAACAGCAACTCTGGATGGATGGATGGATGCTATGAGCGTCCCCTTTATAACGGGGCGGTGACATGTCTGCCACCAGGCTCGAAGGAGAAAAAGAAAGAAAGAAAAAAAAACTTCCTTGTTTCATGTTGTCCGAATGCCTTATCTACATTGATTAAATGTATGTTATTTTACCAAAAAATATAAATTCACGGTCCATCTCTCTGCCTCTTAAGGCAGAATGACCTTTTCCCCCCCCTCATTATTTATTTTTGTACTTTATCTCTACTTTTCTGCCACCAATACTCTAACCGTCTCTTACTTATTTCTATCGCGGACGTGTTCAGCTTTCCATTGTTGTCCCTAAAACCCAAGGCATGATTCATGTAGACTCGTGCCCACACGTATACCTTGGTGAATATCGCCACATTCAATCAGTACATGTTCCATCGTTTCCTTAGTTCCCCCGCAGCATGTACATTGTTCTTCTTCGTTACTGAATCTCGCTTTATAACTCTCTAAGAATATAACACTCTAAGTAATACATGAAACGCCATCTAGTGATCACTTCATTAAACTAGAGCTCTAAGAAATATATGAAACGCCATCTAGTGAGTAATTCACTAAACCAGAGCTGGCTACATACATACTACTCCTACTACTACAGAGGAGGGAACGACCCACACCCTAAGGAACTTCGCCCCTAAAACTGAGACGGATTAGAGCACTTTGTGTTCTACTATGTGACTCGAAAAAAGTACGATGATTTAGAGTAGTACATACTCTGTTATCCGAGAGCGGTGAGCTGTCCCTTATGTACGGCTACGGTGCCTCGCATGTGCAAGCGAAACGTGTGTAGCATACACACACGGCCCTCTATGCAATCGCCTATCACGACTCGAACGCGAAGGCCATCTTTTTTTTCTCGGTCGATGGATTGATCCTCCCAAGGCCCCCTTCCCCCCCCCCCCTCCGAAAGCTGTCTGCACCTAATGCCGTTTCGCACTGCCTCCACGATCGGACGCATTGCAATCTTTCAGCACGTCACCTGGTTTTTTACTGCCTTCGTGAACGGCCCACCATTGACCAAGCGACGATGTTATGTGGTGACGCCATCATGTGACGTCATAATGACGTCATGGTGAGATCGCAAATTTTGGCGATCTGTGACGTCATGATGATGTCATATGCTGACGTCATCACGTGACGATTTTCTATATCACTCGTGTTGATGACGACGGCGCCGTCGCCGACGGTCAATTTTCGCGTTTGATGAGACATCTAAGGCTTTCGCTTTATTAAAAGGTATACGACTCAGAGTACTACCTACTCCGCTGTGGGGGCAGCAAGCTGTCCCTCAATTGTGAAGACTGAAATGGGAGTAGCATGCAAAATGTTTGTGTGTTGAAAAAAATGGCTTACGATTTTGAGTACGAAGTGGTCTCTACCATGCACGGTGTAAGAAAAATAATTTAGGTGTGGACACTCCGCCCGACGGCGCGTCCACATAATGTTCGCCTCTTTCCTCCTCTCGGCCCCCATGTCGCAGCGCCTCCCACGCAACCGCGGCCGGCCCATGTACTATAGAAGACGAGCTGCGTGCGTAGCGTCCGTAACGGCGTTGCGCACGTGAGAAGTCAGCGAGCAGAAAGACTGCTCACGCGCTCTAAGCAAGACGCCGCGCTTTTACGTACGCAACGCTGTTAGGGACGCTATGTGCGTCGTGTGCGCCGTTTACACCGTGGCCGTAAGAAAACTCGCCGTGAAAAAATGCAATGAGGTGAAAAAAAAATGAAGAAAAACGCGCGTTTGCCTCGTCGCAATAGGTTTCCTAAGCCCCCATGTCGCAGCGCCCCCCACGAAACTGCGGCCGGCGCATGTATTAAAGGCGAACATTATCTGGACGCGCTCTCCTTCGCGGCGGGCGGAGAGTGTCCACACCTAAATTATTTTTCTTACACCGTGCTACCATGGGAGAGCATTCAGCCGTCCCGTTCACACCAGCGAATGAGTTTCGTAGGCACCTACAGGGAAAAATTGTACAGGCGTGTTCAAGAAACAAAGCTTCCCTATAGGTGAATGGATAAGGACTACTTTCTCAGGTTTGCATATTTACCTCTGGAAGCTTCGATAGATAAATAAATGAAAGGTGCATTATCGAACATTCTATTTAGAGGACTTACCACACCTCTATTATGTCTGTTATACAAACACTGCGGGCGCAGCAGTTGGCAGGTGCTCATTTTTACAAATTGGTCTTTCATAGTGCAGCAATCATGGTCAACAGGATGTCAGTCGTCCCAGTCAGGCTTCAAACCATGCATCTAAACAGCAATTCACGCGAAAATTATGTTTCGGGGGTGGACATTCACGTTCACATGAATGGCTGCAATGGCGTATTGCCTTCGTCAGCCGCCAAGGCATTCCAATCTGACATCGTTTGCATGTGGCGCAATCTTATTTATCAACCTGCAGATGCCGAAACCTGTTTGTGGTGACTTTCATGGCACCTGAAAGGGACCCTAAACTATATGCCAAATACAATGACGTAGAGTGGTCTCTTTCTCGGCTCTACTACCCTTCCTACCAGCGCTATCTCTTCCTCGCTACTTGTTTCTTCACAAATCACGTGGACAATGTCAACATTAGGCTTTGAGCCTATCAGGATTTCGCGTTTTTCGACTAGACGCTGTTATCTCCGCTTGCGCAGTTGAAAACGCACAAAACGAAGTGAAATCAGATGATCGCGCATGATAGCCATGCGGGACAAGGCTGTACGGGGATGCCACTGCATGGAAAAGCAAGGTAGCAGGCAATTCACAACTGATATCCCTCGCGTGTGGACCAATCGAGAGCTTATTTCATCACGGCGTCACGTGAACCCATTGCTGGCGTCACGAATTTTGCCGAAAAGCCAGGAAACGCCACGAGAGAATAACACGCTCGTTCATTGTTCGCCTCACTTTTTTTCTCCCTCTCATTGCGATACACCGTCGTTGACATGCTATAAATGCACCACCTGGTTCGAATCACTTACCCCGTCTAGGGCGACCCTTTTCTTTCGCACTGAATTGATGTGGTTCGCCGTCTCAGTGCACTACCACTCGTACATACACGCAATGCGCGAGAAATGTGGTATCACACCCCACTTGTCGAGTTCACGTTAACGCCGAGAATAATTTTTATTGCGATAGCAATTATATGGACAGTCTCGGCTGGATTTTGCCGTCGCCGTCGCCGCCGTCATGCACCGTATATGTATCAGTATGTGTATATATATATATATAAAAGCCCCAAAGAAAAATAATTCAGAAAAATGCTTCCGACGCGCGGAATCGAACCAGGGACCTCTTGTTCCGCAGCGAGCGGCGCTATCCACTACGCCACGAAACGCAGATCCTCCTCGTAGCTAACGGCGAGCGTTATATACACACCCTTTAGCGCTGGACGGACTCGGAGACAGCAGGCGATAATAAGCGTTTCTTCATTACCAGCGAGATATCGCTAGGAGCCCGACGGGCGCATTTAAAAGTCGTCGGCGAGCTCGCTCGCCTCTTCCTATATTTGCGCATGGGAGAAGCTTGCGCTTCCGCTGTCTGCTCGCGCGGTTTTCTCGTGGTGAGGGGAAGAGGGATGTTTCACGCTTTCACCGTGATGTCCGCACTCATGTTACGGAGCTTACGAAAGTCACTCGATCTCAAGGGACGCCGCTAAACGAACAAACAGAAGATGAGCGCGAACTATCAATTGTCACAGCTCGACACTTGAAGCACGCTAGTTTCCTTCGCTGCTTCGGCCGCCTTTGCAACAGAAGCGATGTTCAAACTGAGAGTATCCATTGGCGAGCCTCACTTCGTATAGCATTAGTTCCTTGCTATCGCATTCATTGCTTCGCCCTTGCGGCGAAACTGTGACTTTTTCTGGTTGCACGCAGCGCCCGTGGCACCTGATGAGCGTGACGTACTGTTGTGCAACGTGACCTCGGTGACGCTTCAATTGAGTTCCTGGAAGAGCGGCGGTTGTCCTATCCTCTCGTTCGCCGTGCTGTGCAAGCCGCAGTCTCAAAAGGAATGGTCAACAGCCACAGCCACGCACCTGATACCGGACAACAAGCAACCACCCGTGCTGGTCATTCCGGACCTGAACCCGGCGACCTGGTACGACCTGCTCATCACGGCAGAGAACGACGCTGGAGCCACGGAAGCTGAATACGTCTTCGCTACCCTAACACCGTCCGGAGGTAAATCACGAATCGCGCGCTCTACAGACCTCCATGCACATGTAGATTCTATATGAAAATGCTTTGTTTGTTATTTCGTTTTGGTTTAGTGCGAAGATCATGAGTTAAATAACGTTTGGACTCATCAGGACATGCAGCACGTACTGAGTATGACCACATTGAAGACATGCACTGCTTATTTATTTTTTAAATTTCGAAAGCCTGCCCTTCGGCATAGTAATGCACTGCTTATTCTCTGCTTCACTCATGACGTGAGGAGAGTAGACAGAAGAGTTTCCTCTTGTCCTTAGATCTGTCGGCAAGGCAATTGTATCTCGTCTTGCGTTGTCAAAACTGACGACATTCTACAACCTAAGCTTCCTTTAAAGTGTTAATTTCAATAACTTGTAATTTGCTCTTATTTATCCTAAAATTGCATTCTATATGAAAAGTCATTGAGTTAAAAATATGTACTTACTTGACACAGTTTGGCCCGTAAGCAAACTGAATCGCTGTAAGTGTGGCATCGGCAAAGTTAAGTTTTCAGTTTGCTATGACTCAGCGGATATCACGCCGAAAAGCTGGAATGCCCTTGCTCTCGTCTTTTTAATGCTAGTGTTGCTGTCTGAGGTGCTGCCCTCCCCCTTTCCCCTAAAAAGAAAGACGGAAAGAAAGAAAGAAAGAAAGAAAGAAAGAAAGAAAGAAAGAAAGAAAGAAAGAAAGAAAGAAAGAAAGAAAGAAAGAAAGAAAGAAAGAAAGAAAGAAAGAAAGAGTAACCAACTAGCTTGAACACTACTTGGCGGAAGATTTCATTGGTACGACTTGCCGCGCAAGCAACCCCGTCGCATGCATATGTTCTCGAAGTGCGCACGACGTTTCATTTATTGGTTGATAGTCGTATCATAGAATGCACTTGGTCTTCCCGTAGGCACCTTACCACCTCCTCAGTGGACAAAGGCTGTCGAGTCACCACACCGGCATATTCGCATCATCATCCCTATTGCCTGTACCATTCTGGCGATGCTGCTCATCTCCGCCGCCGTCTGCTACGTGTTCTCACGCAGACGCCTATCTGCCATCCAAAGGCCGTACTCAGGTAAGAATTCCACGCATAAAGGCAGATCTCGTAGAGCATCTTAATCATTCTACACGGCAAAAGTTGTCAAGCTCAAAATCTGTAGGTGCTAAAACGTGGTCGGGTTTGCAACATAGGTTGCTCAAACTAGCATCGATGTATTGTAAAGACACCCGATATACAGCCTGCCTAATCCAAAAAGAAGGTACAATAAAAATTTAACATTAAGAAGGTCGCAAATGAATGCTTCACAAAATGTAATCACAAATGCGTTTATGCTTACTCATTTGCGATGTTCATTGACCTGTGAGATGTAACACGTTCTTATGAGGTACGTAACATGTAGTTCCAAAGAGGCTTTAGCTGTCACATCGCCATTAGTGAACTGGAGTCAAACGAAAACTAGGAGAATGCGTAAAAATTCTGGCGGGTGGACGATCAGCTACTTAACGAGAATTAGTGTAAAAGGCAATCAAAGCTACACATCCCTTATTGTCATTGAAGCAATGTGTTTCCTGATATTTCATCGATCACAAAAATGAGAATAGAGTAACAGGTTCAGCATACCTGCAGATTTCTGCCTATGTGTTCTTTCCTACTCTACTAACTCGATAAACCTTCATATTTCGTACGCACTCACGTCGCTAAGAAATCGCTAAAGAAAAAATCCCCAGACGCTGTAGCCCATCTAGTACTGGTGAAAAACTGTCATGAACATATCTACTAGGCTCAATAAGTATATAATCTCGTGATCACCAGTTTCTGCTTGACAGGTGAAAGCGATCAAGCTTCTGAGGTGATGAAGTCTGTCGACACTGTACCGATGAGCGTGTGGGAGAATTCAAAGCACCAACAGCAGTTCCAAGTGGCAAACCAGCAGCAGCGCCCTACGGAACGGGAGCAGCTCTACTGCCCTTCGCCGTATTCCGCCGGCGGAGGACGTCTCGGATCGCTGTACACGACAGAAGGATTACGATCGGGATGGGCCTCCGCGCGTAGCCTACAGAGCGCCTATGGAGGAACCAGAAGATGACAGATTGAGGCCGCACCACACCTACGACGTGCCTTTTCTTCGGAGGCCTCCGGACTCCGAACAAGACCAGGTGATTTTAAAGAAACAATTGTAAATTGGACGCACGATTTTGCCAAAAGCCCTGTTCGGTGTCACAGGAAAGTTTGAGCTGACTTGTCGAGCAAAATTAAGTGAAGTGACTTCACGTTCGCTATAGTCGTTCCGTAGTTTCTTTATTTTTTTCCTAAAGCAGTTCGCGCTTCGGCTATCTAATGCCATGAAAGTTAACAATCAACTACCAATCAAGAATAAGATACGAAAAGCGACCTAAAGCTGCGAAAGGCGATCTCGGAGGCATTAGCCACGAGTCTCTAAGTGCACAACAGATGGCGCTACATAACTGCGGCGCATCGGAACAGAGATACACAGAGCGAAAGCGCCAATCCGCCTCTTTCACAGTGTCATGGCGCAAGCGCTCTTCCCCTAGCGGGAAAGTTGCGAAACGCTGTGGTAGGGTCTCCGGACGCCTTTCGGTCTCGGAGGTTTTTGTTCTAGCAATCCCGCTTGTCCCGTATCACCCCGCAAAGCTCCGCACCCCTGCCAAAACTACAGAGGCTAGCACAGGAAAATGAAAAGGGTGGATTATGCGTACGACCTCTTAGTGCGAGTTCGTCAATGAGCGCCAACTTCAATCAGTCAAAAGTGGTGAAAGTTACACCATAGTCACCCACTAAGGCATGCCTCAGTCGGACCGTTGTTGTGGCCCGTAATACCAGAGGTTTTTATTTTTTTTAGCACACAGTCGACAGAAAAGGTTTACGGACCTCACTAGCGCTTACGAAACTGCCTCTCAGTGCCGCCTGACGGTGTGACACCAGTTATCGAGAGCAGCGCCGAGAACGGCAATATTTCCTTACACTGTATGCATGCATGTCAATTTTCTTTTAATTCTTGCTGGCTTTTCCTTGCACGTTTTCATTCAAGGCCAGTGACAGCATTAGGGTACCTTTTTTTGATGTTTGAATTACTTCATTTCTATCCCGCCCGCAGCTAGGTACGCAGGAAGACCTGACAAGTTCAACAGAGCGCCTTGGAGACCACATATACTCCAAACCTAGTAAGATATTTCTAAATTGCTATGACATGAAGAAAAAAAAAAATATATGTCAGATTGCATGAAAGCAACATTGCGAATACATCCGTTTTTTTTAATGTATTAGCTTAATCAGAATGTCTAGGGTGGTGTCGACTAGAATAAATATAGATAATAAATATGTATTTCGAGAAAGATCGAGAAAAAAATCACAGCATATCCACGGAGTGAATGATGATGAGTGGGCGAAGCTGCGGAGGTTCATCGGTAAACCGTGAATCTTCCGTGAATTCTGCCCAGTACATCATCACCGACGTGAGATCGGGCGCGTTTATACTAAAGGTTCGATGAGTTATGACGACTTGCAGCGCACTTTAATTTTACATGTACGCTGTGAATTTTCATTGTTTAGAAAACCATTGCTTAGAAAACAGCTGGCGTCTTTCGTTAAGCAGCTGGCGTCTTTTCGTTTTGCTTTAGAAACATCTGCCGTTCTTTCGTTTTGCTTTTACAAAACATCTGGCGTCTCTTGTTGGTTTATTTCATCAATCAACGGCGTTTTGAACAAAATTTTTATTGTTTAATCACGCACAGGAGAAATCTCACCAGGCACTACCTTGGAGGTAAAGAATGGCTGCTAATGGGAATGAGAGACAGAAGAAGTCGGCTTTTAGCTAACGCTGCGAATTTTTTTATTGTTCAACAACGCACAGGAAAAATCTCCCACCGGCACCACCTTGCAGGTCAAAGCGTAAGACTGGTTACATACTACGCTACGAGGGACGAACGGGTGCCGCTATAAGGAGCTTCGCCCCTAAAAGCATTTGTAGCCACATCGCTTGAAATCGGTTACGCACACGTATGGCTATGTACACCTGTTTCTTTACGTACTCACGAATTTCATTTCCGGTTATATAGATATCATGAAAATAAGCATTGTATTTTATTTTGTTAATGTAAGGAGGAAACACCAGTAAAATTTCTAAAATTATTTGTATTGAATCTTTCCTTATCTGACTAATTAAGAAATCTAATACACGCTGAACTTTGCTTCTGGGGATCTGTAACAGTAATTTGGGAAATGCGTTTCAGGAATATTGGGGTATTATGGATATCCACAGCAATGATGAATCGTACTATGCTGCGCTGTGTCATGCAACTTAACAGATCCTCTGTCAATTAAACGACCCCCCCCCCCCCCCCCACTCCCCCTTCTTTCTCGTCTGCAGCAACTGTGTACGTGTCTCCAGACAAGTGCAAGGCCCAGCGCAAGTCCCTGCAGACGCTGAGCATCATCGAGGGCTACCCCAACAGCAATGTCTCGTACGTCTACTCGAGACCGAAGAAGAAGCACTGGGGCAGCAACGACGAGGAAATTTTCTACGCTGAACACAAGATGCGTAATCTAGCTAGGTGAGCGCACCGTAGAAAACGAGGCAATGCTAGCATTCTTATCTACACCCTACCTCAAGCAGAGCTAATTCTACGATCGAGCGGCCTTTTTGGCACCGTGCACTTCGCGATGTTGTCCGTGCGCGCGCTCTAGCAATCTCTGCTATCCGTTTCTTCACTTCTGTTCCCATTTTTGTATGGTCATTTTTCTTTCCTCCATTATGACGTGGAAAAGCAAAAGCATTTCCGCTTAAAGGGGAACTCCGGGGATTTTTCTATATTCACCGATTTGCATTAAACTTTAAACATATGTTCCTTTCGGTACCTTGAATATATGTGCCGAATTGTACAACCGTAAGTCGTTCAGTTGTTTAGAAAACGAATTTTGAAATTGGCAGCCAATTCCGGAATCACGCCTGTTAACGCGGGCCACCCTGTGTGTGTGACGTAACGTGCTTACTCTTTTCGAACCCCGCCTCGCCCAACAGACGGTTGCAGCGCGCGCTTTCTTCTACGACGCGGCGACGACGCGAGCAAAATTGTTCTGTTTTGTTAGCTGCTAGCGTCTTAGTCGTTGTTGACATCGGGTTTTACAGTAAGCACGCACTATACTGAGCAACGAGGAGATCGATGCGGGGCACGTCAGCTACTTCACGCACCGGCAGGTCGAAATCAAAAGGCGATGCTTCCGAGCTCATATAGTAGCTGCAATCATCGCTGAACTCTTCACTGGTAAGTTCGCGCGATAGAGGAAGCACGTGTGCTATGTTTACACCCCGGCCAACCATGGCGGCGTGTAGCGCCCTTCGTGACGTCGTCGCATACCCAGCACGGAGCAGCTCAGCTCCCTGTTTCGGTTTCGACTCCTCGTTTATTGCTTATTTAAAATTATTGACGAGTCTTTCAGCGAAATGAACCACCCTTGCTGTTACAGGACTGGTTATACTATTTGAAAACGGCATTATCTCAATATGGTCGAAAATGCACCGGAGTTCCCCTTTAACGCCTATAAGTCTTTGTCTGAATTCTCACCGCCTTTCACGATTAGCTTCGTGCCCACTGTTTTCTTCAGTGATTGATGTGCGTTCAGAACAGCAGCGCGCATTTGAAACAATGAAAGAATGGGTTTTTAGCACAAAATTACAAAATTCTGCCATCTGCGGCAGAATTGCTAACTACTTATCTCACAAAGTTCACGTGCCTAAACCGCAAAAGTCAGATGCCATCCCCTACAAGCCGCTTTTCAGAGAAGGCAACATCGTTAGGAACTTGTTGGCTTCGGCATATGAATAATATAAGATAAACTTTATAAATGTCGACATATGATCTGTGACAACTGCGCTTCATGTTCATTCTTTCAAGCAGTGCTGGCCGTCGCCGATGGGTTCTCGTCAACAGCCAGAGTTCAGTGCTAATAACGGACCTAAAATAATAAAGAGATGATTTCGTATTCTCTGAATAGCCACACACTGCTTGGAAATGCTCATACTAAGTTCACAGCCCAATCTCGTGGACAGGTAATTAAAGGTCGAGCTGATTAAAATTCAATGGTGAGCTTGCCATGTGAACCATTGCTGACTCCAGCGTAATGTCATCTGCATACCCTATATCATTAACTATTATAACTAGCATGTAAGTGACCCTAGGTGATAATTTTGAGCAGGTAAACTAGGAAGCTGGTGTTTGACTTCGATCATCGGTATAGTTTCTGCTGACTTTTCGAGCCTCACTGAAGACAAGCTCGATGATGGGAGTTCGGAAGCGATACCAAAACAATTTTGCACAATAACTCAGCACTACAGAGTGCAGCGCAGGAGATATTCCCCACTGCACGAGTCTCTGAGGCGCGCCTAAACAGTTTTTATGGAGGTAGCTCCAAACCAGCGCATTTCTGCAACACACGCTAAATCACTGCATGTACTCCACAAAATACCAGCAGCGATGCCCACATTGCAATGTCCCATACTTAAAACTGCTCAGCGCAAAAGTAGACACAACAACACAGCTGAGACGAGGACAGCGCAGACTTCCAACTGAAATTTATTACAACACACAAATGCATAGCCTACACACAAGATATGAACAACATGCTTATGCTAGAAACCAAAAACCAAGAAGTGAAGGGCGAAAGACCGCAAAACACTAAGGCGAACCGCAAAAAAGTAAAGTGTGATTCTAGGTAAGCCAGTTCTTTATCGGATAGGCTGTTCTTTCATCCTTCGATCACTTCTTGGTTTTTGGTTTCTCGCATAAGATGCTGTTATCTTGTGTGCAGGGTATAGATTTGTGTGTTGTAATAAATTTCAGTTGGAAGACTGCGATGTCTTCGTCTCACGTGTGTCGCTGTGTGTCTACTTTCTGGTACTGCAGTTTTAAGTATGGAATACCAACTAGACCGCTCCCACACGTCGCAACGTCCTGGCTACGCCCTACCACGCCACTTGGGCGTGTCAACTGATGAGCGCCAACCAACCAATCACGCGCCCAATCGTACGACAGTGGGAAGCCTCGCTGTCTAGCGTAAACTCACGGAATCAATTCGATCTGGCCGCGAGAGCACGTAGGACGGCCGCGGCTCACGGTGTTCCGGACTGAGGACGCCACCCATGCCCAGGGCCCGTCGAACGTTCCTGCTCTTTCTTTTAAATGCGAATGCATTTCTTAGTCGGGGGTTGTCCTGCGTCCCTGGCCGGCGTGCGCACAGGTGTTATCTCTCCGCGCGCGCTCCTCCTCGCCCCTAGCAACAGCTGCGCCGCGCCTAGCAACCGGAGCAGGTGGTGAGCAGCGGAGGGTAAGGGAGAGGAGGAGTGTACCCGGTGAGGGTGCTCGCATCGCGGAGCTCGCTCGGCGGAGAGAGAGCTCGGGCGCTCCTCCTCTCCGCGCTCGGACTTATATATATCATGCAGGGAGCGCGCGCTTTGGTGTCTTGATAGCGATGGAAGTCGGTGAAGTCGAATCTCTCGCGGCAACGATACCACTAGGACGAAGTGTAACACAATGCAACACGAGCATTACGCCTCTACGTGCACACTCTCGTCTCTTTTCATTAATTAATCACACACTCATCGGATGCATTGAAATGCATTCGCATTTCCTCACGATCCCCTTCGGGGAGGTGCGGGGGATTTATTTATTTCATTAAATGTTTTCACTACTCATCCATTCGATGTGTTCACTTTTCTCTCAGAGTGGCACTAATACTTCTGATTTCGCAGGTACGCAGATGAACTGAAGTCAGAGGAAGTGGACTCGCGTGAAAGTGGCCTAGAGTTTGCGGTCGACGCGTACGAGCTGTCCGAGGCCGAGTGTGACATGCCAACAAGGCATTGCTCTGTGCAGACATAGGCTGCTGCAGCGACAAACGGCCTGTGACGAACAGCCTGACCAACGCAGCCAGACACAGTTCGCGGCGAGTTTCACCCGCAACATCTCCGTGCTGCTTTGACCAACTCTGCTGTGAATATTGTGATGTGACTAAGGACGACCTCAAACGTTCAAGACAATTGTGTGACGCGAAAATCTGTGTTACCTGAACATTTATTAATTCTTACTTTTACCTTAACCGCTTTCAGCGAAGCTCTAAACTTTCGAAATGCTGTTTTCCGCTCTGGTGGGATACTTCACAAGGAGGGAGCCGTTCAATGAAAAAAATATGCTTCTTTTTAAAGGGGCCATGACACCCAATTTTCTTTCATAATCTGTGTTTAATGGTAAAATCCTTGTGCGTTCACAAACAAGCTGGCGAAATGTTAGCCTATTTTGGCCGAGCAATTTATGTATAACTGAATATATTGATACACACGCGAGTGTACTCAGAGTCGGCAAACACTGGCGTGCTCGTGAAATCTGACGTAACAAGCTGCTTGCTGTGCGAGCGTCTGCATTCCGGCGAACGATTTCGTTTCGTTGTCAGCTGCCGTGAAATCCAGCTATCCCGGCTTTCCTCAGCATGGCATCGAAATTGAATTAGCGGTAGCGGCTGAAACCTTGGTAGAAGGTGACGGCTCTGCTCCAATCAGCACATGGCGTCACACACGCCATGCCAAAATGGCGATCGTCGCCGGCAGGCGGGATTTATAGCCGGCGACATCTAGGTCATATTTGGCACTGAATTATTCTCTTACACTCCATTTTTCATATACGAGTATGTAGAGGCACAATAGACCCTCTTCTTCTCTTTTTCGCGGGAAACCCCAAATTCTTGTTTAACCATAGTTCAGTATGTACCATCAAGCCCTCATTGAAACTCTGTATTGTTGGGGGACAGTGTCATGGCCTCTTTAAGGTTCAGCAATGGGGTAGGTGTTGGAGCCTGGCTAGTGGTAAGGGCTCCAATTTGCAGAAGCACCGCTTTCTTTTGACATATGTGGTCCTTGACTTCATCCGTAGCCCTGAAATTAGGAACTTTTCAAGAACAATATCAGAATATTACGACACCCAGAGGATGGCGATAAGTAGAAGAATGAGTTACGATATCGCCAGTGATCACACTGGTTGGCGTTGACAATGTAAGCATTTATTGTAGGCATTTGTGAAACGTTGATTGTTACAAGGTGCGCCATCCATTGCAGGGATGGTCATTGACGTGTGCATAAGTTAATTAATCATGTCCTTTTCAACTAAACAACGCTCTATGAGTGGCCATTTTCCTCTTGCGATATTGCGTCTGACTTGTATTTCGTGGCCGGCTAGAATATCCCACGAAAAGAGGAATTTATTAGTGGCATGAGCAACGACTGAAACTCTTGTTTCTATTCCAAGCACTTCTGGTCGAGCAATTACTTCCGATTTCCTGAATACTCAGAAAACTAAAGAAAAATTAAACTGGTAAGAAATCCATTGCTCTGGCACTAGTTAAGTGTTATATTAGATACAAATGATATCGGAGCAGAGGTTTACTTAAGGTATGGTCCAATAATTGTAAGTATAATAATGAAAAGTATTTTAGTGAGTTCATTGAAAAAAACAGACCCTTTCCTCGTGAGCCGCTGGCATCGCCACGGCGGAGGGAATCTCAACCATGCGCTTCTTGCTACGTGGCCTCTGCGATCGGCTTCTGCAGCACGCGAAACACAAACTTTAATCCAAGGAATACACCAAGGAACAGGAATGTCAACGTGCGAGTGGCACCACCAGACAACTAAGTCGAGGATTAGGGTCGCCTCCAGATTTTTTCTTTTCACGTTGTACGCATGCAATAATATGACGAAGCGCAACAGGCTGTCCGAATGTCTAAAAGAAGGCAAAGAAAAAGCGAGGAGCCAGACAGACGAGTTTATAGCACATCTGTCACAGCGCAACTAATAGAACTTGCATGCGCGACAGCCCAGTCCTCACAGAAGACTCTTTTTTTGTGGAATCATTTTTTTTAACATTCAAACAATGAACTGAAAAATTCACTTTTTGTGAAATGTTGATAACATATACACTGCCGAAGAAAGCTTTAAATATTACACTGACCAAAGGAAATGCTACCTTAACGAGGAGAGAGTCTGGCGCTAGATGGTAAGATGTTGTCCTTGTAGTTAAAGGTATAGTTAACAAAATAAAGTTCGACCGAGTGATTGTTACGTAAATATTTGTTCGCGTTGTGCAACTGTTGTAAGCTCACGCGTGTAAAAATGCTATGGGTATAGAGTGGTTGTTTATTTACCATGTTCATTGGTGCAAGTGTGCTGCGATGAGACGTTGAAAAATTGCCGAACGACATGTGAGACATTTTTTTTTATACGAGAGTCCCTACAAGATGGTTTATATTTTGACTGTTTACATAAATAAATTCCGTCTGTATGACGGTTTCCCACTTTGTCTCTTTTGTCGATTTTGTGTAGACTTGAGCCGAGTAGTTCACGGGCTGAGGTGCATCATAGTTCCAGGGTGAGTGTCCTTGGTTGGTTTCTCTCTAAATATAGTTCACACCAACAATGCTGTTATTATTACTTGATTTGAATACACAAACACGAGGGACACTAAAGAAAGAGAGATATTTCAGGCTTACAACTGCCATTTAGAGGGCCACAAATCCTGCCTACTCCTTGGGGAGTCGCGGAGAGATGGAGGAAAGGAAGACAAGGGAAGCAAAAGAGGAAAGAAAATAAAACCGAAAATGAATAACGCATACGGTCACAGAAACAATAGTCACACGGGGAAATGCCTGTAAACTCGAGGGCAGATAGATTTTGTTCATGAAAAATAGCAGGGCTCGATGGGCCTGGTCACATCGAGCAGCACATCCTCTCGGAATCAGGGAATCATCAATGGTCGCACACTTAAGTCCAATTAGTCTATATTCCCTAATTAGCAATGCCCGCTGCGTAAGGAATGTACAGCACTCTAAAAAATTCACTTAAGACGACACGAAGGCGAAAACCATCTACTTTTTCTTCTCATTCGATATATTGGTCCTGCGCCGCCACGCTCTGAAAGTTTTGTGGACCTAGCGTGGCTTTGCATTGCCTTCAGGATCTGAGGCACCTCACATGGTTTTGCAATTCCTCCGTGACCGGCACACCTTTGACGAAGCTACGATGTCATGTGACTTTACGTAACAGTGACGTCATGATGAAGTCATATGTGACGTCATCACGCGATGATTTTTTTTTTGCATCACTCGTGTTGTTCCCGACGCCGCTGGATGCCGACGGTCAATTTTCGCGTTTGATCAGGCATCCAAGGCTTTCGCCTTAATAACGTGTACAAGAGTCACACAGGAGACACAAGACTTACAAAGCGGACTGTCCACACGTCCTTAACGATATAAACGTTCACGAATCAACACAAAACCAGCCCGCAGCTTATATACCAGTGTTGTGGCACGACGAGCAAGCCACCAGCGCGAACAAGGGATTCATTTGCTACACGTTGGTCTGAGTGCTGCTTTAGAAGGTGTCGGCGGATCAGGAGACGAACGTTGTCAGGCACGCACGAAAGTTCTTGGCAGTCACAACGGTTGTTGGCCCAAGTTGAAGCGAGGTGGTGGGCCCCTTCATTTCCAGTAATACCCACGTGCGGAGGTATTCTCTGGCAAATAAGCCGGGATACACAACGAAAAGTAATTTTGTCGCCAGATTCTACGATACTGCATATAATTTGGGTCATTGGTATCTTTTGTCAACAGTCTGCTGAGGGCAGCACGGGAGTCTCTAAGGATGATGGCATTCGATGCTATTAATTCTTTTTCCACGTATTTGAAAGCAACACCAATCGCCGCTAGTTAAACATGTACTATATAGGACTGGCCAAAAATCTGATACAGCAAGCTCTGTGGAGAATTTGCGAAGCGAGTAACAAAAAGCCCATTTGAACAATTACGAAAAATAATACTCAATATTTTTGTTGTTTATGTGTCATAGGTATCAATGTTTTTTTTGGAAAGGCTTAGCACGTGCTCCAAGTTAGTCGGAGAAATCTCTGTGTGTGTGGATGTGCGCGTGTATGTATATATATATATATATATATATATATATATATATATATATATATATATATATATATATATATATATATATATATATATATATATATCTGAATGTTCCGAATTTTTAAACACGTTTTCCGGCGAAGGCGCGGCAAGCGAGCAAAAGTATTATATCCCTCGCCGCTAAATAGCTGGACGATGCCTTTACATTAACCGTCATGAAAAACGAAGACTAATGCGAACAAATAAAAAATAATCTAACGCACGCTGAAAGCTCCAACTTTTTCGACGAACTTTCGCACTTCATACCGCCTTTCCATTAAGAGTGACAGGAAGGTTGGGAGCAATTTCTGTAACCCAAACACGTACGAAAAATATTTCCCGCTCTACACAAATGAGGTCAACTTTAAACAATCAACGGTGGGGATTAAAGTCCCATTACGCTCTTAGGAAGTTAGCTCTACGCCATTAGTTACCGTCAGTGCTAATTTTTCGTCGTTGATTCTCTAAACGCTAAATATTCATTGCCAATTTCCGTGATCAGCGGAGGTCAATGGCCGCTCTGCCAGTGTAGCCAAGACGCTCTTCCCGAGCGGCTGTCACTCAGATTCGCGTGCGTGTTAGTTAAGTAAAGCCAGATGCCGGCGTTGCGGAAGAGCTCATTATGAAGCCCCAAAACAAACGGCACCCTTTCGGAAGCTGCAGAGCCAATACATTTAATAGGAGCGGTGTTTTCAGGCTAATTGCAGGCCATTCTGGAGAGGAGTGCAATTTATATTCTGTCCGAAATGTTTTCATTAGATTAGTCGTGCTGGAGTAAAGCAATATTGAACAGGGTGTGCATCGAGTAAACACACACACACACACACACACACACACACACACACACACACACACACACACACACACACACACACACACACACACACACACACACACACACACACACACACACACACACACACACACACACACACACACACACACACACACACACACACACACACACACACACACACACACACACACGAAACTGTCCATATAGGCGAGCAATTGGCGATTTTGGTCCCAATCCCTCGCGCCAAAAATACAGCACCCAAGTCACAGTAAGGTTACCCACAGTTATGCCTTTTTTGTACACACGCTACAAACGAAAGAATAAGATTGAGCTTAAAAGTAGGGGTGTGCGAGTATCAAAATTTTTGAATACGAATCGAATACGAATATCCACCTTCGAATATCGAATCGAATATCGAATATCAAAGAAACAATGCCTCCACAGTAACAATATTTTATTTAACATGTAGCTATTTGAAAAAAAAAGCATTAACAACCTGACTGGCAACACAACATACACTGCTATCTCCAGAACACAATGTCCAGGCTAGCACAATGCACATCACCACACAAGCAAATATCACGGCACAATGAAAGCAATGAATACATGTTATCATGAAGAAATATGAGTTGCTCCACATGATCAGGCTGCAGGCGCTCCCTTGTAACAGGTACACCCCCCCCCTGCCACTGAAAAGGCACGCTCGCTTGAAACAGAAGTGGCTGGTATAGGGAGTTACATGGGGCAAAGCTTTGCCAGACTGGGATATCTTAACAGTCCGCCACCAGTCACGTGGGTCACTGTCTTTCTTCAGAAGTGGTCCCGCATAGTGAACGAGTGGTAGAGCGGCACGTTACGGCCGCATAATACTGAAAATGTACGGTTACATGATCCCCAACAGCGCTACACGTCGGAGATGGATGGATGGATGAATAAACTTTATTTCGGTCCCTCGGAACGCGCCCTAGCACGTTGCGGGCCGCTCCCACGTCGGAACAGAAAGACTAAGTCGCACTGCGTCGCGGGCCCGTTGGACTGCCCATAGTTGTGCTTCGAGTCCGGAGCTTGTGATAGCATCTTCCCATTTTGACGGCGTGATGACTTCGCCGCCGTGTAACGCACCAGCAATAAATCATACGTATTGGGGCACTCGTCGCATGCAGATATCGTGCCTCCGTGTACTTAGGATGTTTATCGCTCCTCTCGGCAACGTTTTTAACGATACAAACGCAGCAGAAATGTGGAAGGCGAGTTATTTTATGCATGATAATCGAATCACATATTCGAATTTTTCGATTATTCGAAGTTATCGAATATTCGAAACTTTTCGAATACACGATTTTCGAATCGAATACGAATATTCGAATGTAATATTCGACGAATATTCGAAACTTTCGATATTCGCACACCCCTACTTAAAAGCCACCCAGCAACACAACCATCCACGAAGATATGCGTGATTGTCTCTGCATTGGCGCACAGAGATTTTTTATGCGTCTTGTATCACAGGCGACTGTTTCCAGCTGAAGTGAGTGTCGATTTAGCGGTAAATGCTATAGATCAAGGTGTCATAAGTACGTTGGCGTATGGGGCAGCGGCGGTATTCAGCAACATCACACCAATGAAGTGATGAACAGCCCCGGCAGTGGTGGTGCAGGGCTCGCATCTCAATGGTGCATGGGAATGATTTCTATTTTGTGTACTCTAGAAAAATACAGCTGTATGCAGGTGTCCATGTACACACTGTGTTACAGCACCAAAGCCGAACGGAACATCACATTTGTGTATTGTTCAGAAAAACTAGGGACTATTTAGGGCACAAAGTATTTGGAGGGCGGTAATCTGTGCCTTAAGCAATTCAAGAGCCCTGCCCCGTCGAGAAAATAGGGGCCAGCGAAGCTTGGCGTGTGCGCATGCCAGACACACTACCTTTCTTTCTTTCTTTCTTTCTTTCTTTCTTTCTTTCTTTCTTTCTTTCTTTCTTTCTTTCTTTCTTTCTTTCTTTCTTTCTTTCTTTCTTTCTTTCTTTCTTTCTTTCTTCCTTCCTTTCTCTCTTTCTTTCTTTATTTATTTATTTATTTACTTATTTTTTTCTAGTGGCGCCATGCTCCCTCCTAACTGTTTCCGTCCTCCAATGCCGGCAATTCGTCCTTCATCCACGTGCTTAACAGCGCAACACATCGGTTGCTGCATACAACAACGATGGTCATGCGTTCATATCCGGCCAACAATGAAATGTGGCAACGTGAAATGACAGGCGATCTTGATAAAAGATCAGATTGCCATGTCAGAAGCGGCTGATCGCCGACAAGGGCACGATAAAAAAAATCACGCCATATCCACGAAATGAATGATGACTGAGGATGTGACTCGGAGATAATTGGGTAAACCGTGAATGCTCCGTACAATTCCTCTACTGCCATATAAAGACATTACACGTTGTTATAGTAGCGATTGTGGTCAGGTTGTTGTCGAACCACAAGCGGTCGCAGACCTTGCAGCTGTGGCCGAACGTGCGGTCAAGGAAATGGCGCTTGAAGCGGGCGTTGGCGCCACCAACTTCCGGTAGCGACCGCTTTCGGCGCTTGGCCGCTGCATCCCGCGCCCGTACCTCTTCGAGGTTCTCTTGCCGCCGCTTCCGCGCTGCTTCGGCTTCGCGGGCTTGTATCTCGGGGTCCGCACGACGCTTACGTCTCTCTGCGGCCTCGCGAGCTCTCACCGCAGGGTCTTGGCGGCGAGCCCGCGTGCTGCTGCTTTGAGAGCCCTCCGCTCTGCCGCCTTGTCTTCTTCGTTCATGTTATTAGTGTCGAAGCGCACTGCCGGAGTGGAGCGAGCGCCACATGCTACAGTTGGCTATGCTATATGTGGTTTTGCTGCGTTAATATCATCATCAAGGCGCTCGAAGAACAAGAGGTAGCAGACTTCTCTTTCGCGCGAGCTACGCCTGTAGCGGTCGCCTCTGGAACTAAGGTTACGCTTACGGCGTGGGACTTTGCCACAGCCTAAGAACCTGGCAAGCCAGCTCCTAAAAGAGGGTCAATTATTAGAAAGCAGCGCATACAAATACGCAAGTGACTGGCGCACCTTCGAGGGCCGTATTTCTGTACGCTCGGAGGCGCCAGGTTTTTCTCGTACAATGCCGCCACCGAAAACTGTAAGTCATAATAAGCTTCGCTTGAAAACACTAAACCCAATTCAGTGTTTAGAAAAAAGTCCAGCTTAGGGATGGTCGATTAAAATTTTTAATCGATTAATCGTTAATCGATTTAGCCTTTAATCGATTAATTGCTTTCGGTGGAATCTTTTAATTGATTAATCGATTAATCGACATTTTTTATGGGTGCTTTAAAACCGATATCTCTTTGTTTGAGAGGCATCGTTTGTGTTTAATATGGGCCCAAATCTTTTTTATTAGACGCGTTGACGATCCGAAATTCCCGCTTTCGAAAGTGTCGACGACGGGCCCCTTGTGTCCAGTGTGCGACAATTCACACTTTCGCACACTGGACACAAGGGGCCCGTCGTCGTTGGTTGATGTCGCGGATTCAAGAATCTGCGGCCATCATCCCTGGACTATTCGGCAGCAGGTCGCATTTTCTCGAAGCCTGCCTACTCGAGCTCATCGAAACCGGAGGCGCGTTCGGGGACCACACTGGTTGGAAAGTCGCAGTTGAAACATGCAGTGTGGCGGAGGGTGAGGAAATCCCGAGAAAGGTAAAAAAAGACGAGGAGAAATTAAATAAGACGCTCGCTCTAGTAAGCAAGGCATCTGTTCTCGGTTTGTCGGTTAGATATTGTGGAAGCCCTACATGATACTATAATTGCGGACTGACGCGATCTTTTTCTTGAGGTCACCTATGCAGAGATTACACAGAAATATACTGGCCTCAAACAGACCATCCGTACAGGGAACTGCGGGAAATAGAAGGAAAGAAGATGACATTTAGGGGCTCGTTTTTTTCTTTGTTAGACACAATAATAATTAGAACTAACAGACAATATTGCCAAGAAAAAGTATAGGGGGTGTTATTTGTAATAATTGGGATATAAATCTGAAGAAAGTGAACGGAAAGATAAGTTGTCGCCGGAAGGGACCGAACCTGCGACCTTCGAATAACACGTCCGATGCTCTACCACTGAGCTACGGCAGCGGTCATCCCCCCGTCCACTTCATAGGGTATACGTGTGCATTTTTAAATCTAGGAGTGTTAGCGCCGATCTCAGCCATGGCGGCGAGTGTGGAACACTCTTTTTCTGCCTTTTGCCGTCACGTAGCAAGTGATCTTTTTAAGAGCTGGCAGCTGACCAATAATCCCTCGCATACTACCTGAAGGCATCAAGTCTGAGAGAAGGAGACCCTCGCTATGAGTGAAGGAAAGAAGATTACTTTTAGGGGCTCGTTTTTCTTTGTTAGACACAATATTAATTAGAATTAACAGACAATAATGCGAAGGAAAGTATAGGGGATGTTAAGGGTGTATGACAAAGAAAAACGAGCCAAGTCACCTTCTTTCCTTCATTCATAGCGAGGGTCTCGTTCTGGCAGACTTGGTGCCTTCAGGTAATATGCGAGGGATTATTGGTCAGCTGCCAGCACGTAAAAAAAGGTCACTTGCTACGTGACGCCAAAAGGCAGAAAAAGAGTGTTCCACACTCGCCGCCATGGCTGTGATCGGCGCTGACTAACACTTTTTAGGTTTAAATGCACATGTGTACCCTATGAAGTGGACGGGAGGTGACCGTCGCCGTAGCTCAGTGGTAGAGCATCGGACGTGTTATTCGAAGGTCGCAAGTTCGGTCCCTGCCGGCGGCAAGTTATCTTTTCGTCCACTTTACTTTCTTCACATTGATATCCCAAGTATTACAAATAACATCCTCTATACTTCCCTTGGCATTATTGTCTGTTAGTTCTAATTAATATTGCGGGAAATAGAGTGACATGAGTTTCTGCCTCCCGGCTAGAAAAAACAGCAGCTGCGCCAGTATACTCCGCAGCATAGGTCGGCAAACTCACTCATGAGTCGACTCACTCAGACTCACTCAGACTCAGATCGAGCCATGAGTCTGAGTCTGAGTGAGTCCACATGAGTAATATTTTGGTGAGCTTT
Source organism: Rhipicephalus sanguineus (assembly GCF_013339695.2). Classification (NCBI taxonomy): domain Eukaryota; kingdom Metazoa; phylum Arthropoda; class Arachnida; order Ixodida; family Ixodidae; genus Rhipicephalus; species Rhipicephalus sanguineus. The sequence continues at coordinate 99,436,762 of NC_051177.1, read as the reverse complement.
CAGTCCGCGTGAGTCCGGCTGAGAAAAATCTTAGTGAATCTGAGTCCGAGTGAGTGCGGTAGCGGAAAATTTTGGTGAGTCTGAGTCCAAGTGAGCCCTAAGCGCAAAATATATTTCTTGAGTGAGTCTGAGTGAGCTCCACACTTTTTTGCCGACCTATTGTTTTATGTACACACCTTCAGCGTCACTAGCACCCTTATGTCGGCTCACGCTTATACTCCCGCTGACTCACACTTCAAAGCACTAGCGTTCATACACCAACTCTATATTTATTAATCAGAGGCGTGAGTTACGTAGAAGGGGGGGGGGGGAGCAGGTTGACCTCCACCCGCAAACTCTTTCACAGGAAGTTCTTGATCAAAAATATCTCGTGTGAGTCACCTCTTTCAATAAGAATGTCCATACTGGATTGCCACCACTCATAACTCATATTTGAAGGTACGAGATCAAAAGGCGCCAAGTCGAGCGCCAATTCTGCGAGATGTTGGTGTTAAAGAGCAGTGACACCATGATAGAAGAAGCCAATTATACGCTAATGGACTCATGAGTCGACTCACTGAGACTCAGAGCCGTGAGTGTGAGTCTGAGTGAGTCTGGCTGAGCAACATGTTGGTGAGTTTGAGTCCGAGTGAGTCCGGCTAAGAAACATTTCAGTGAGTCTTGAGTCCGAGTGACTTCGGTTGAGGAAAATTTTGGTGAGTCTGAGTCCGAGTGAGCTCAAAGGGCAAAATATATTTCATGAGTGAGTCTGAGTGAGCTCCACATCTTTGCCGTAACACGGCGCCACTCACATCTTTTCAATCGTGCGTACATCCTGAACTGTGAGCGCTATCTAGTGTACCAGACATTACAACATAAATTGCTCGACTGTCCTTTCTTGTCACAGCAGAAGACGGGGGCCTCTAGCTGAAAGATGTATTTCTCCCTAAATACGCGACCATGCAGTATTACTAAGTGCTTCAAGGTCACTTCTTCAATAGTAATGCACTGGATGCTAGACGTTCGGTAAACCGACGCGTAAAGTTGCGGATACATAAGCGTCTATAAGACCCATTTCAGAATTCGCGAGTGCGCATTCCTGCGCTACATTTTCTCTCAACTAATGGCAGCAACTTTCGTGCTTCAAGTGGAGACGAGGTCGTAGTTGCGCGTGCTGGCGTTTGTCTATTATGCGTGTTCGTGTCAAGAGAGCCGAGTCTACACTTTCCGCGTCCCAGCGCAAGCAAACCGCGCTTGAACACTCTGTTTGAAGAAGTGACTAGCTGCCATTAATTGGGCTAACTGCATCGTAGGAAAGTTAGCTCAACAATTACGAAATGGTATATATACCCTATAAGACGGACAGTTGGGCTAGTTGGTATACCAGCATAATAAAAGATGGTTACTAGCGTCCTTCTCCTCTTTACGCTAGCAAACATGTCTTGTTATGTATATACGGATTACCTAATCATCCTCCCCATCATCGTACTTCATCACTCTTTTTCCCCCGTTGCGTTTTCCCCGGTGCAGAGTAGCAGGCAGGGGCCTACTAGCTCGGGCTACCCTCTCTGCCTTGTAATATATTTTCTCTCTCTCTTTCATTGGTAAACAATATTTTATTTCCTAAAGAGTAAAACAGAACGGCACTAAGAACCAGTGAGGAAATAAGCAGCGCATATCGCACTTACACAAGAATCGAGTAAAATCTGAGGGTTGAATAAAATACAAAGAAAATTTCGATTGACACTACAGGTGACGAAAACTACTCGTTTATCAAATGTAAGCAGACATGCGTTTATGCGGCAACACGATGAAACAGCGCGGCAAAAAACAAACACGAACAAAATAAGCTACAAGACGATTCGCTGGCACGTATGAAATTTACAGAAAAGAATAAACTTCTCTTTTGAAAGTTGGTGAATCCACGTGCTGCTTACTTTCTCAACAGTCCCCTTTTTTGTTTTGTTTCATGGGGTTGCTGCTCCGAACCACATGCTTTTTTCTACTGAGCGAAGAAATCTCAGTTGCCCAAGATGCTCGGGCGACAACGGACAACTCCATAGGGTCGCCACACATCCAGCATGCGAAAAAAGGCGCTCGGATGCTACTGACGTTGCAGGAAATGGCAAATACTCCATTGCAACGTCAAACACATGATCTAGGTCAGTTCGCATGCTGCGCCAAGTCTCAAGTGAATTCGGATTGGTGCGGCGATCGACTACAGGGTTACTATAGTATGTCTTGAACTGAGAAGGCATTTAGTTCATCGGATCGTACTCCAGTGCAACGCAATTGCGTAGAAGTGCGCGATCGACGGCATCCCAAATAGAACCAGAAAAGTAGTAGTATTCGGCTTTGCAACTTCCTGCGTCTAAGGATAGCTTTCAGGGTCTGCCTCTCAGGATTAGCGCGCCTCGCACTCATGCGCTCCGGCCAAGGGGCGAGGTTGGGGGCGGGAGTGGGGGATGCCGCAATCGATTAATCGAATTGTTTTAATCGATTAATTTGATTAATCAAAGGCACACATCGATTATGATTAATCGATTAATTGTGGACATGTAATCGATTAATCGATTAATCGTTCATCGATTTTACCATCCCTAGTCCAGCTAGTTCCAAGCCATGAAACCTTCGGACAGCAATGCCGTCGCCCCTTTCGTCATTACGTTTTGCTCACAAAATATCGCCAAAGTTTTCGTTAAGGACTTCCTTGTTGTTTCAGTGTTGTTTCTTTGTTCTTCAGGCCAAGCCATGTGATTCCGCGCGACAATAAGCCCATTGACGGCCGCGCTACAGCGCTGCGGTAGTGTTCCAATGCGGCGGTGGCTCATTCACCCTTCCCACTTGCCCAAAACGCGTATAACTAACAAGGACGCGCTAGAACGCAAGGAGCGTTTCAAGCCCTGCTGCTGTGGATGACATGCATGACCGAGCTGGTAAGGTTGCACCGCCGCTGCACCTTTTGGAACACTGTGTGCGAGAGCGGACGATGCAGCAGTGCGTGCGTCAAATCCATGGAGCGCTGACCTCTTCACCGCGCAACGCATGCAGGATGCGCAACGCATCCTCCACCGCGCAACGCGGATGCGGGGGCGTAGCTGCCACCTCTCCGGTTGACATACTTTCCGCAAACGCCATTCGTTATCATTTTCTCACTCACCCCTTGAGGCACACCTCCTCTCCATGGGACACGTGACCTCTCCGTGATCAGGTGACCTCCTTCAATGTCCCGCTCTCAAGAGCCTCCTCCTTTCCCCTGGTCACGTGATCGTCGGTATATATAACGCATAGAGTTTCTTACAATAATACCTAGAGAGGAATCCGGCGCTAGTGTCTACGCGGGCGCCTTGAGCGGCGCTCAACCACCATGGGAATGATGGGAAGTACAGGCCTCGGATTTGCTTCGAATGAATTAGGTTCTTGAGATTCGCGACGCTTGTTTGCCGAGTGTAAAACAAAGCGATATGAAGTTATTTCCAATAAAAACTTGCTTCATTCTTTTCTACGTAAAAAATATTGCAAAAAGCTTACGTGACCGTGAGATGAAACTGAAACCTGGACAAATTCAACCACCAGGGTATGCATTGCCCTGCAATTGTGTTCCAGATTTGGCATCCCAATATAATGAATTATTTCTTTACAACGCTTAAAACAAACGCGCTTCTCTCCCTCTAAAGTACGCATTATCTATTTATGGAAATAACAGTACCGTATTGAGTGAGAAACACTTAACTTACCATATGCTGCGATGCCAGATGCGTCTGTCCAAGTGGCCTGCCCCCAACGCGTCTCTCGTTTTGTTGTGAAGTCGAGTCAGAGAGGCGTGACGGTGCGTCCACTTAGATTCGCCGTCGTTTTGCAGTCGATTTGAAAGAGTTTGACAAGTACCGCTTATCACAAAACGTGAACTCTATGGGATATCCTGCACTGGCGGGGACGCTACATCTATGCGCAGCGGTGAGTGCACGACGCTTTGCTAAACCGTCAAATACAACCTGTAAAGCGCAACGTGGCAGCAAACAAGAAACTTAGCGGTCTTAAGACTCTTTGAACAAAAAAGGCACTGCTTGAGTGCTTTGCAACCCACCCCACTGGCCACGCCTCGCAAAGAACGAAACTGAGACTGTATAAAAAGATCCGTAAACAGTCCGCTAGCTAACGGAATCCAATCCGAAGCCTGTACTTCCCTTCATTTTCATGGTGGTTGAATGATCGCAGCGCCAGTTCCTCTCTAGGTTACTGTATGAAACTCTATGGTATAACGCATCTATATGCTTCCCATAAATTCATATTGTGCAAGCGTGGGTGTAAAGCTTGTGGTTAGGACACTTGTCTCCGGACCTTGAGAGCCTGAGTTGAAACTCCACATCGCCAAGGATGTTTTTTTTTGTTTATTTATTTCTAATTTCCCTCTTCCACCACTGACACCTCGTCTCCGTGGTCAATCATGCGAGTTTCAGCGAAACGCCATGGACGGCGAACGACGACGACACTGGCAAAGGGTCCGAAAAAGAGAGCTTCGCTCTAAAAAGTGAACGATGCAGAATGCTACGTACTTCCACTATTCGACAGCGCTTAGCAGTCCGGAAAATATCTGGCAATGTTGCCATGGAATGCCACTCACGGTCACTCATCAAATGGCATCTTAGGCTGGTCGTTTCGGAGCGCTCTAGGGAGCTCTCGCGAGCGGCATCGTATTTGGCTGGTTGAAAGTGAGCGCGCACCTCGAGTTCGGCAGGGTTTTTCCATCGCTCTCCGCTCGTTGATTGCTCTGAACTGCTCCGAGTCCTTTCGACAGAGCAGTGCGAGCACTTCCGGTGACGTGATCACAGACAGTGCGGTGGTCGCGGTGGCGACGCATAAATGATTGAGTCGTCCGGTCTATGCACAGTTTTGTCAACATGTCAAATAGAGCGCGATGAGTGCTGAGTTGATGCCATCTCCTTTGTTGGCCTACGGCGACCAGCGGTAAAAGCTGCGACGGTGATTACGACGTCAGCCGCTGATTGCGAGCAGCGATTCGCTTAGCCAACATGGGCTTTTGCATACGGCTGCTGCCATTTTGCTTGAAACGTGAGGAGCTCAGGCTAGGCTTCGACGCGCTTCGATTAGAAACCTGATTTTTGCTGTAGTCACGTGGTTCCTCCTGTACCGGCCGTGATGCCAGCTTTCCTCCGACAGCGAGTTTCACGTGCGGCTCGCGCTTATGCTGTGCCTCAGAGTGCGATCAAACGCCTGATCCGTCCATATCTGAGTCGTAGGACAGAAGCGACCAGTCAGGGACATCAAAAGAGGACATTTAACGAGGGATACAAACAAGCGGCACCTACACGTAAAATAATCCTCTAACAAGCGCAACTTTCGACCTATTAAAATCGCTTCGCAGCATGTCTTTTTCACGTATTTCGGTTAAAAAGAAAAACGGCGATGTATACCAATAACTGAAAATATCTATAAAAAGGGAATTTTACAGAACATTGAGTCAAATTGAAACCTGCGGGAACACTGGTTTGAGACAAAATTATATATTCGCTGGTAGTGCCCCTTGAGACCGCTCGAGCATTAGATATGCAATCATCGGTTGCGAGTCCTACGATTGTATCTTCGCGTCGTAGCTTGAGAAGTCTTGTTATTAAACACAAAGGGTAACCCACCATATCCCCATGCTTACACTCACCACATAACACCAGCCACGTTTTACGTGAGCTCAGGTATTCGATATGTGTCGTCGTTATCGGCCGATATTCCATCTTCATAGCAAGGCTATGAAGATGCCTTCCCCTACCCCTCTCGCGTTAGCCGACTCCGTGGCATACTTGCAAGTACAGGTACTTGCAAGTACACTCACCACATCACCAGCCACGTTTAACGTGAGCTCAGGTATTCAATCTGTGTCGTCATTATCGGCCGATATTCATCTTCATAGCAAGGCTATGAAGATGCCTTCCCTACCCCTCTCGAGTTAGCCGACTCCGTGGCATACTTGCAAGTACAGGTACTTGCAAGTACACTCACCACATAACATCAGCCACGTTTAACGTGAGCTCAGGTATTCCATCTGTGTCGTCATTATAGGCGATATTCCATCTTATAGCAAGGCTATGAAGATGCCTTCCTACCCCTCTCTTGAGTTAGCCGACTCCGTGGTATACTTGCAAGTACAGAGGTCAACACGTGTCTAGAACGCTGGAACGGCTCAGCGGCACGCTCCGGCACCGTGTATATCGATGAGAAGTACTTTGAGACAGCCATGCTTGAGCATTCATTCTAAGTGGCAATGCATGCTACCATTCTGGTTCTTTCCAACTATAGCTATAGGTGTAATCGGCCAACACCGTCAGAGAAGTCCGGAGCGCGCCGTTCGAGTGTTTCAGACAAGTATGTTGACCTCTACACTCTTTTCTC
>NC_051177.1:99388845-99430278 GCF_013339695.2 Rhipicephalus sanguineus | reverse complement strand
TTTTGCTGAGGGCAGCCATGAGCACAAGTGTGTCGTTTTGAGGTCAGAAGTACGGTCATTCAGAAGCAGCGTCAGCACTACCTTGCTTCAGATTTAGCAGCTGAGTTTCGTCATCGCCCCAAGTGTAAGCTGGGTGCCCAGTCTGGGTTGTAACGTCCATCAGGTAGGATGCCTTCCTGCAAGTGTAAACAAGACTGTTTGCAAACACAAATTCGCAGAAAACTGGCAGATTTCTAACAGAGTACTCGCTGCGGTAGCAAGAAGTTCAGTCATTATTGGAGTCGAGCCACAACTACACGAAAAGCAGCTAAAGCTTTTGTACCAAATGAATTAGGCACTGTTCTCAGGGGTCGTGCGCAAGATAATTTGAAGCAACGGAATCGACAGCACAAGTGTCGCTCGTTCCAGAACAATGATAGCCCATTTCACAAAAAACCAACAGGAATAATGTCTGGGCATAGTTAATTTCTGGTGTTGGCAAACATCACTTCGACGCGCCGCAGTGGGGGATTCTACAGTAGCTGGGGTTCATTAACCAAACACACGGCACTTTTGAATTACAAAACGTGAAAACGCTGCCGCTGGACCGACAATCAATACCGCGAACTCGCGCTTAGAAGCGCGAGTACGCGCGGTATGAAGTCAGTTTGATTTAAAAGAAAAACAAAAGGTGAATGGGGGAACGTGACAGGGCAGCACCCTTTACTAGTTCATTGCTCTCCTCCACCTGCTATCGAAATTTAATGACAAGTGGCCCCAATCTGCCACTCTAAGCGCTACAGTAAACGGTAGGATATGTCACGAACTGCATGACATGACAATTACATTAACTGCGACGAGTTCGTGACATCTTCACGATACACGGTGACACAGGCACCAGCACTACGGGGAAAAGCAATGAGCACATAGCAAATTGATTCCGCAGCTCTTGTTTTCGGAGTGCACGCGTGCCTTTTAAAGCATGACGCTTACACAGCTATCTTTAGCTCGCTACCTCAAACAAACCAACAAAACGTATGCTAACCAGGGGCGTAGCCAGAAATTTTTTTTCGGGGGGGGTTCAACCCTACTTTATGTTCGTGCGTGCGTTTGTATGTGTGCGTGTATATATACGCAAGCAAAAACTGAAAAATTTCGGGGGGGGGGGGTGAAACCCCCCACCCCCCCCCCCCCCCCCTTGGCTACGCCCCTGATGCAACTACAAACGGTACGCATTACTAGCGCCTACGGCTCGACAAACCTATGCAAGCCCAGTCCATGATATTTATGTTGCGCTATATGTAGCAGAACGACAAAAAGGCACTCACCAGAAACGAAGTGCTCGCTGCAGACCTTGTAGTGAGTAGCGTTGGGTATTAATGAACCACGGTGTGAGGGCGACGAAACCATCCGCCGACGTTTCGTTGAGACCTCGAGGGTTGGTTGCACTGCCGACGAACAACCGTCGGAAACAGACAAAAAAAAACTGACTTTCGTCGTGTTTTCACCACAGTCAGCTTTCCGCCTTGACTCGTTGTTGCATCCCAACACAGCACAGTTACAACCATATTGGAATTATTGTTGATGACGCCTGATTACAATGCCCGGTCAGCGCAGCTCTTACGCTTCACAGCAGCACGAAACGAAAGCACTCCCCCAAAAAACATGGCGACAGGAAGCGGAAGAGTCTCACCGCGCCGGTTCGAGCGCTTCCCGTCATGCCGCACGAGAGCGCAGCGTTGCTTACACGTGAATACCACCTATATGTTTCAGATTTGATACGCTTCAATCACTTCACGTTCGCATGCGTGGTTCCCTTACCAATGATTTACGTGCTTTGAGATCAGAACAGCGCACACCCGGAAATGAGCAGGCAGATTTGCTCGTCCTCCTGACCTGATAGACGCTTCGTGTTCTTTTGAGCAGACAATTAATGCATCGTCCGTTGGTCCAATATACACGCAACCACACGACAATATGGCCTGGTGTGCGACCGATGGCGGCGCTGCGAACGGCGCCTGTATGACGTCAAAGCGGGGATCGCGCGCTTGTGGGAGGCGAAACGTTGTATGGAGCGCAAACTAAGCAACAAAAATGGAACCGTAATCTTAGAAGGAGGATTGCCAGACATAACAAAATATTGAAAATTATGCGATCAAATTATGCGAACAGAATTGGTGCAGCAGATGCGATGAGATGGAGGGGGGCATGAGCTTGCAAAAACGTGGGGTCTGCTGAGAACCTGTTAGACCGACCAACTCGAAAACCAATCGAGTATTAGTATTAGACTGTCAAAAGCCAGGCACGCGTTTGAAGGAAACAGGACGCGGAATTTATGAACAAGCTAACCGCCCTGTACATTGGTGATACTCGCAGTACCGCCCTCCCGGAATATAACGGGGCTCCCAATGAGGAGCTCGACGCACCCTTCACGGAGGCGGAGGTTAGGGCGTGAAATATTGGGACTAAAGACGAAATCCGCCCGGGACCTGACGGGATAACAAAACACAAAATTTTAAGAAACCTCGACGACGCTTCCATCAGCGCTCTGACAGAGTACATGCAAGAAATTTGGGACTAAAGGCGTGCTACCAGCCAGTGGAAGTCGGCAACTGTAATCTAATTCCAAAGCCAGGCAAACGCCGACAATAGAAAATCTGAGACCTATTCACTACCTCGTGCATAGGGAAACTGATGGAGGCGCGCAGTCAGACCCGACTGACGCACTTCATGGAAGAAAACGACCTGTGGCCGCACGAGATGGTTGGCTTCCGACCGGGCTTGTGCAAGCAGGACGTAATGCTCCGACTCAAACACGATACAATCGAATCGCGTTCCAGAGACGCTAAAGTAATTCTCGGCCTGGACTTGACCAAGGCCTTTGATAATGTTACACACGAAGCTATCCTTCGCGGTCTTCAGAAATCGGGATAGGAGCACGAACATACTCGATCATTAAGGATTTTTTATCAGACAGAACTGCCTGCTTAAGGTTCCAAAACATTGAATCGCCACCAATTCACTTAGGGAGCAGGGGTACGCCGCAGGGCTCGGTTCTCTCTCCGTTCCTATTCAATGTGGCGATGCGGGGCCTCCCCGACGCATTGAAAAACTAGAGGACTAAAATTTAGTATGTACGCGGATGACATCACCCTCGGACTAACCAGGGGAGCGATGCAAGCATCGAGGAGCGCCTGGGTGGCGGGCCGACACTGTCGTAACACTATGCTGCCAGTAGGGGTCTTTCATGCTCTCCGCAAAAATCGGAACTATTAGTCTATAACCCAAAGTCACTCCGTTGCAAGCACAGCTCGGAATTTGATATTAAGTAGAGGGGAAACGTCCCAAAAGTGAACCAAAATCAGAATCTTAGGACTATTCATTCAAGAGAATGGACCCATAATGAGGGATAATAAAAAAACTGGAGGGATTTGCAACGCAAGCCCTTGGATTATTTAGAAGGGTTGCGCTGAAAGGTCGTGGCCTGAAGGAAAGAAGCTTGCTTCAAACTAACCCAAGCATACGTATTAAGCCGGTGTGAGCTACCACACGCCTTCTTTCGGTGGGCATCAGGTCTGAGGAGAAGAGGAAACTCGACTCGCTCATTCGACGGTGCATAAAAAGGGCCTTAGGCTACCAATCAGCACCTCCACAGAGAAGCTTCTCCTCTATGGGAGTGCACAATACTTGGACGAAATACGAGGGTGGTCTGAAAAGTTCTCGGCCTCAATAAGAATGACGCGAGCGAGAACTTGTAGACTCATGTGCACGTTCATACAAGTCTCTGCAAGTCTCAGATGAAACGCATCTAGTGCCGATTAGCAGTTTGGCTTTGACAGTCGATCACAGTGGGTGGTAGTGTGAAGCACCGGAAGGATGGCGAAGCTTGAGTACCGTGCGGTGATAAAGTTCTTTGTAAAAAGAAGGTTTATCTCCGAATGAAATTCACCAAAGTTTTGTTAAAGTTACAAGCAAGAGTCACCTTCATACTCCACAGTCAAGAAATGCTGCTGAGTTTAAGCGGGGAGAGAGAGCATGAAGATGACGCGCGCGAAGGGCGCCCAAAAAGTGCAACAACTCCTGAATTGATTGACCGTGTGCACAATAGGTTTTGGAAGACAGGAGAGTGAAGTTGCGTGAAATTCCGAGGCTGTTGGCATCTCAGTGGAACGTGTATGTTCACATTTTGCATAAAGAACTACACATGAACAAGCTCTGTGCAATATGGGTGCCGCGCATCCTTCTCCTGAGCAAAAGCGCAACCGCGTGGACGATGTCACAGCGGCTTTGGAGCTGTATAACAAAAATCCAGCGGACTTTTTGCGCAGATTTATAACAATGGATGAAACTTGGATACACCATTACACACCGGAATCGAAACACAATCAAAGCAGTGGACTGAGCCGGGTCCTCTGCACCAAAGAAAGCCAAGTCAGTTCCCTCCGCATGAAACAGGAAAGATGATGGCCTCTGTTTTTTTGGGACGCTAAAGGCATTGTGCTTGTAGATTATCTTGAAAAGGCTAAAACCAAATGGGGAGTATTATTCTGACCTTTTGACTCAATTGAATCAGAAATTCGTGAGGAAAGACCAGGTTGCAGAAGAAGAAAATCATCTGTCATCAGGACAATGCACCGGTGCACAAAGGACATCTAGCAATGGCTAAATTTCACGATTGAAGTACGAATTGTTGGATCACCACCCTTTTCCTGACTTGGCCCCGTCGGACTACCACCTGTTCGCAAAACTCAAAATCTTTCTGTGGGGGCAACGGTTTTCATCAAATAAAGAAGCGATTGCGGCTGTGGATGGTACTTTTCAGGACTTCCACAAAGTCATTTTAGGGACGGAATCCTGGCTCTGGAATATCGATGGACCAAGTGCGTAGAGTTTAGAGGAGACTATGTCGAAAATATAAAAAATAATGAAGGTCCCAAAACGCTTTTTTCTACATCAGGCCGAGAACTTTTCAGACCACCCTCGTAGCGGAGGCTGTTAAAATTCACAGCTCGATCGCCTAAGCCGAACACGACCAAGGCAGAGCTATCCTCGATATGGTAGGCCTTCAAAACCGATAGGGGACCACGAGGCAAATCAAATATCCCGAAAGACTGCCGAAAAAATCTAATATTTCCACCCTCCCTCGAAAATGCATCCCATATTCCACGCAGAGAGGAGGGAAAAGAGGGCGCAAAACTCTATCAAGCGCTTGGACCCATGGACCACAAGTTGGTTGCGTACGTGGACGCGGCAAGTGGCAAGTCGGGCGCGGCGGTCGCCTCGGTGGTCGACGGCCAAGGTGCCCCGTATCGGCCGCCACCATTAGAAGCCGCAACACGGAGACGGCTGAAAGAACTTGCAATAGCGCTCGCTTGCGTTGGAACGGAAGCTCATTTTATAATAGCGATAGCCAAAACGGCCATCTGGATTTTGGAAAAGGTTCGGATCTCGCCCGAAGCGGCAAGGGTTCTCGTCCGGTAGACGGTCTGAACAGAAAAATCAGCCTAATTTGGACCCCAGCACACACGTCACGCCGTCCTGGCAACGAGGCGGCCCCACGAGTTAGCCCGAGCTCTCTACTTCCGGGTGACTGTGGAGCCGCCCGACTGCCAGAACATGACGAGCGTCTGCAAAGTTACACGAAATCGTTGAAAATTATCGGCTACTTCGCAGAGTGGTGCCACCACCGGATAAAAGCGCTGAACAATAGGGAGGCAGTCGCAGGGCGGCGCCTGCAAGCTGGCAATTTTGTAAACCCTCTGGGCAGATCATGGTCAGAAAGATGATAGGCCAAACGATAGGTGCAAGCACTGTGGGGCGAGAGGGACCCTCGACCACTAATCTGGGAGTGTGGTAGCTCCCCAGGGGCTAAATCAAATATCACATTGTAGAGAGGCCTGGGAAGCCCTGCTGCGGAGCGAGGAACCCGCTTCCACAGCAACACAAGCCATCCGCCTGGCGGAAGAAGCCGCGAGGAGTCAAGACCTCTTCGCCTGCTTATATCGCGGAGGTGCCGGCCCCCGTTGCCTAGGCCTGTGTGCGAGGACGGGGAGTAGGGGGCCTCCTTTTCTGGCGGAACAATAAAGTTGTTATCATCATCATCATCGCGCGCTTTCGTCTGCTACGTGGGCCCAGCGCCGTGTTGAAAACCACCGTTGTGGTAAATCTCAACACAAAAAGCAGTTGAATTGGTTATATCTTGCGTATGGTGGCTGCTGACGCTGTTCGAACAACCGTGGGTCTGCTTTTAACGTTCATTTATAAACACAAGCTCTTTGTTTCTTAGAGTGCGGCCGCTTGTCTACGTGGCGAGTGCTGCGCGATGGGATGTACTGCTCTGTGCCTCAGTGTACTTAGTCCGCTCGTGAAAAGCTTCATTTCTACGTCCATAGGCGAGAGTTTTCATTTTACACGGAGGGGGGCGGGGGGCCCGACTTGCTCTTCCCCATTTCTCCCTCACTCTCCCGTCATATATATATATCTATATTATATATATATATAATATATATATTATATCTATATATATATATATATATATATATATATATATATATATAATGGATAACGGAGAACTTCTTCTGGCTACCGTATAAAAAAATTGTGAAAGACTTCGTACTACAATATAGGAAACAACATATTTATTTACCCTGACAGTTTCGGCTGGAGGACCAGCCTTCTTCAAAGGATGTAAGTGAAATGAAACGGCCATGCCGAACCCGCTGCACAAGGGCCGCCCACCCAGTTCGGGGGGCAGACAGGGTAAAATAAATATTTGTTTCCTAATATTGTAGTACGAAGTCTTTCACAATATATATATATATATATATATATATATATATATTATATATATATATATATATATATATCTATATATAGGAAAGAGGTATGCTTCTAAAAAACTTTATTTGTCGACGTTTCGATCGGAGACCGTCTTCATCAGACGAAATTTACCAGGCTTCGATGCGCTTTTATATCGTTGTCTCCGAGCCGAGAGAGAGAGACAGAAAAAGTAAAAAAAAAAGTTCAAGAAAAAAGTAAGTAAACAAGCAAAAAAAAATTGAAGACAATGAAAACAGGGTCGTGAACAGACCACGTGCACATACTTGGACATGCTAACAACAGTGTGTTTTCTAAAAGAGAAAAAAGGCCAACAAAGTCAGCTCAAACTGTCTGTTCACGACTCTGTTTTTTTTTCCTCGATTTTGTTTTTTACTTTTCTTGCTTACTTTTTTTACTTTTTTACTTTTTCTCTCTCTTGGCTCGGAGGCGACATTGTAAAAGCGCATCGAAGCCTAGTAAATTTCGTCTCGATGAAGATTGGTCTCCGATCGAAACGTTCACAAATAAGCAGTTTTTTAGAAGCGTATACCTTTTTCTTATTTATTTTACGGCAACGAAGACAGACTCTTCATAAATTACGTGTATATATATATATATAGAGAGAGAGAGAGAGAGAGTAAAGAGGGGGGGGAGTGCGTCCAACTTCCAAATTAAAGAATTTAGTATAACTTAGTCTCTCAGTGCCGACACCGCGATATCATTATGAAGATCGTAAGTGGGAGACTCCAGATTTATTTTTTCATTCACACAGACATCGATCCACCTCGTAACTCTTTGCGTTAAAGCGAAAAAAGGCCTCATAGGCATTGCTACTCGTGACTGCATCGCATAAAATCGATTCTCCAATGCGTGGGATCTGCCGAATTTTTTTTTTTATTAGCAGGCTTTACTTTGTTAAAACATGCACCAGACAGGAGAGAGTAGGCTAACGCTGGCACGGGAAGCGTTAATTATGCCAGTGAATTCAATCCAAGATGGCCGTAAGTAATTCTCAGATGGCAGAAAATACCTCTTGGTACCATACACCTTGTGCGAAGCTGCGGTTACGAATCTTCCCGCTAAAGGTTGTTTTCTGGACGAATAATGAGCTGCACTTTGGTGACCGAACTTGCAGTAAAGCCCTTTATGATAAACCAAAATGTGTGCCATCTTTTCTCGGCACTTTGATAGGCCAGCATGTCGAAGGGTACCCATTTGTAGAACACCAAGACAGCTTAGTACACGTTGTTTTTATTGGCGAGTAAGTTTGTGCGAAAGCATTCAATGACTTACTGTGTCGGGATTGCTTTGTATTCTCAGTGCATTTTTGTGTTCTCAAAACCAGTCACTACGGGGTTCAAAAAAATTAGAGCCACAGCTCTTAGGTGTCCGTTCCTGCGTTCAGCGGGCGTCGCCGTTGGTGTCGGCGGCGTAACCGATAGCGTGAATGATGAGACGAAAAAGGGGAACATAAAGTCTGTCAATATCACGAGCCACTGGCCTCTAACCTCGCTTTCTTCCTCCGTCACGCGCGCTGGCCCCCGGTCGGAGCTCGTGCGCATGCAGGGCTGGCACGTGCACTGCGGCTGGCTTCGCTGCCGTAACGGGGCTGTCGACGTTTCGCTTGGTCCGCGACGCCTTCAATGCACAGAGTGGTATGCCTACACTCGAGCGCTGGCACTTTCTGTGGCATATGTAACGAATGTTACATTGCTGCAACTGCAGAGATAGTCAAAACTTCAAACACAGTTGGCGTTACCCGAACACGAGAAGCTGCTCAGAATTCGCATTAGGCAAGTATCGTAATCGTAGTGTGAATTCTTAAACTTGTCATAGCTTAAGTCGTCGCTTCAGTTGTTCATCAACACAACATATTATGCACGTACAAATCCGTTGAGGGGCATTTTCCACTGAATGTTGACTGTCACTGGCCCATGAGCCGAAACTTTAAAAGCCTGAAATGAAAAAGAAGCGGGCATAAACAGCCCCCTGTGAAATAGCTGCCAGACAGGACGGCCAACAGTATGTTGTCAATGGACGGGGACCTAAGCCAAGCTCTTAAAAAATATCCTGGGCTGGCGCCAGCAGGGGGGGGGGGGCTCTGACCCCCCATAAGGCAGTCGGGGGGAGGCCCAAGCCCCCAGCCCCCCCGTACTCTCCGCCTACGTTTCTACGTGTGTTGTGGTTTTGTTTCCCGCTTTTCTTTTACTGTGAAACTTAAGTCCTGACTGCTTTACAGTATCGTGAGGTGTGGTCAAATTTTATTCAAACTCGTGGCATATCAAGTACTAGGATCCAATGTGCCAAGCCATCAGCCAGAAATTTTTAATTTTGGGCACATTATTGCCTAATTTCAAGTTCATCTTGAAGCCATAATGCTGGGCTTAATTCAATGTGGTAATTATGCATAAGCCATGAAGTGAGGAATTAAATAAGTTGCAGATGACACTAGCTAGCAGGATATACCCAGGTAGCAACCAGGTCTAGAAAACGTTTTTTTTAGGGGTAAATGGGATAAAACGGATTCTAAAACAATTTCGACGTTTTAAAAACGTCACTGAAAATCCGTATTATTCCGTTTTTAATAACGTCTAGAAAACGCATTTTCTAAGACCATTTTGGTCTGGAACGTATATTTCTTGACGTTTCTCCGATTCTAAACCAATTCAACGTTTTAAAAACGTCACAGAAAATCCGTATTATATCCGTTTTTGAAACGTCTAGAAAACGCATTTTTTTAAGATCATTTTGGTCTGCAACGGATATTTCAAGACGTTTGTTCGATCTAAACCAATTTCGGCGTTTTAAAAAAGTCTTGTTCGTGACGTCTAGAAGACGCACTTTATAAGACGTTTTGTCGTTGAGAAAAACTTGGCAGTGGGCTAGTTGGTAAACATTATCGATGATTTTTGCGCAACTTTACAAAAAGTGACTGGGAACAGAGAAGGGGAAACAAACGGCACATATGAGCGCAAACTAACAACTGTTTATGAGAACTATGGAATGAAATATATACGGTGACCCACGCATGGCGCAACGCTGCCTAGCTACGACGCCCCCTGCTCTCCTTATCATCTTGATTTCCCTATCGGTGAGCGCAATAGAAGGCGCGCTATACACTTGCCCTCTGCTGCCGTTCTGATAATGAAGGCTTCGACGACCTCTCTTTTGGTGCGCTGCTCGACGTGTGCAAAATGTCGGTTTTCTTCAAACAAAAGGTGACACGTGCACCTACTGCAGTGGTGTCGCCCAGATGCCCTGGAGCTTGCAGGAGGCCACAATTTTGTCTATGTTCCTTCAGCCTCTCGTTGACACACCTTCCCGTCTGCCCCACGTAATGACGCACCGCAGGAGAGTGGAATTTGTATACCACGTTTCTCGCGCACTGACGAACCTATTTGCATGTTTGGTCAAACACACTGCTTCCTTGTCCCTCTCAGATTCGCCGTTCACTTTTGCGCATAGTCCGATGAGCTTTCTCGGCGCAGTTGAAGCACCGTCCTCACGCCGTACCTCGCCGCAAACCTTCTTGATTCGGTGTGCAACCGTGTGCATGTACGCCCTTGTATGAAAGGAGGCCTTTTGCCATCTTCTAGAAGTTGCTCTTTGTATGCTTAGCACAATGACGACATTACGATGACACTAAATGACGTGGATAGCCACTCGTTTCAAGGCGCTTCACTTGCATGCCAACCCCTTCTTCGATGGAGTGCTCACACATGACTTTTTAATCGCTTCAAAAGGCATGCTGTGGCTATGTTCTTTTTACAATCTTTGAGTGTCCGGAATCGTACGGCAAAATCTGTTTTTCAACAAGTGAAGCGCCTTGAAACGAGTGGCTATCCACGTCATTTAGTGTCATCGATAATGTCGTCATTTGTGCTAAGGCATACAAAAGAGCAACTTCTAGAAGATGGCAAAAGGCCTCCTTTCATAACAATGGCGTACATGCACACGGTGGCACACCGAATCAAGAAGGTTGCGGCGAGGTACGGCGTGAGGACGGTCTTCACTGCGCCGAGAAAGCTCATCGGACTATGCGCAAAAGTGAACGGCGAATCTGAGAGGGACAAGGAAGCAGTGTGTTTGACCAAACATGCAAATAGGTTCGTCGAGTGCGCGAGAAACGTGGTATACAAAATTCCACTGTCCTGCGGTGCTCATTACGTGGGGCAGACGGGAAGGTGTGTCAACGAGAGGCTGAAGGAACATAGACACAATTGTGGCCTCCTGCAAGCTCCAGGGCATCTGGCGACACACTGCAGTAGGTGCACGTGTCAACCTTTGTTTGAAGAAACCGACATTTTGCACACGTCGAGCAAGCGCACCAAAAGAGAGGTCGTCGAAGCCTTCATTATCAGAACGGCAGCAGAGGGCAAGTGTATTAGCGCGCCTTCTATTGCGCTCACCGATATGGAAATCAAGATGATAAAGGAGAGCAGGGCAACGTTACTAGAACTAACTCAGTTTCAAAGCTCCGTATCTCCGCCAGCGGAGGAGGGTGGTCCGAACGGCGGTCGCGAGAACTAGCGGCGCTGCAGTTCCGTCTTGCGCCACTATCGGCGCGTCGTCTGCTGCCACGGCATAACGCTGCGGTACGCCGCGCAGTTGCTCGCGGCAACTGCGCGGCAACTTTTTTATTGTACTAGTTAGGTGGTTACTTAGGTGGATATGCATAAGGTCGTCTCTATATGCATTGGCCCGCGTGCGTTGTTCATTGATTGGCTAAGAATCGATGTTCGGTCTATATTGCCACGCCCACTTCTTGTTTTATTTTGATGTATTCGGGTTTGACCAGCAAGGACGGTTATCAACGCTCGACGCTGTCCGCGAAGCAGTGTTCGAGAAGCTTCGCGATTGTAGCAGATCGCTTTGGTAAGATTGCGCGCTGCAGGCGAATGTTCCAGCTTTGTCGAGAGATAATGCCGCCACCAGCGATATCGCTGGAAAGTTCGATAGCGCCTCTATAAAAGCCGACGCGCTTGACCGCTTGTCAGTTGATCGACGGTCGACGCTCTGTTCGCCGCTATCAGTGTATTGCTGTAGTTTGACTTGCAGTTTACCGGCCACAAGTTCGGCCAAATAAAGAGTTTCATCTCGGACCTGCTGACTGCTGCCAATTCGTCGACGTCACGACCCTGTGACCATATTTGAGCTGTCTACATTGCGCTTAACTTCCAAGCATAGGAGTTTTTAAGCGAATGAGGGCTTTCAGCGTAATCTTTATAACTACCACCACAATTTTAGCCGCTGCCGTCTTATCTAGACCAAGAACAACCCAACACGCTTGTAAAAGCCTTAAAGAAGCGTACTTACTCGAGACACAAAAACGTTCTAGATAAACAGTACTCATGTTTCTACAATTTATTGAAAAAAACTTTCTCAAAAAACATCACCAATGCTTTGCAATGTTTACAAGACACGTTTTCGCGACGGTTAAAGGGATACTGACCCAAAATCGGAAAATTTTACGAGAACTCGGTAAATGAAATCTGAGTGTGCGATTACATCGAATAGATGTCGTCTCCGAGCAATTTTTTCAGCGGATAGTTGTATTTTCGGTGTCTCATCTTTCTACGTCGCATCCTTCTACAGTGCATTAAACAATTCGAACAGAGCGGCCGTGATGTGAGCACCGAGCAGTTATTCGCGCGTACTCTGTCGCTAGAAGTGTCGTCAGTATTCAACTTCAGTTTTTCAACTTCACCGAGCAGATATTCCATGCCCGCAGCACTTCTTACACTGTACGACAGCCGTTTGCGTTTCGTGCTGTAACCGTTCACTACGCAGTTAAACTGCTCGTCAACTACAATTATATTTTGCACAAGTAAGTCTCCGTTCCCGAAGCAAAGTGTGGGATTGGGCTAGTTGGTATTCCATTATTAAACTGCTCAGCGCAAAAAATTTGACACGGTACACATAGAAAAGACGAGGACCAGCGCTGGTCATCATCTTTTCTATGTGTACCGTGTCAAATTTTTGGGCTGAGCAGCCCGTTCCCGAGCCGGCGAGTGTAAAATATTCCGCCCATCTTGTTCAATACCTCGTCTTAAATTCTCTCGAAAATCCACTACATTGAAGGCATAGCGACAGCTGACAACTGACCGAATGTCCGTGTGATGCAACTCTCAGTCTCGGTAGCGTATATAGGTAATCGCCTGCCTTTCGTTTTGCTGTTCTATTTCTGGCGACTCCTCCAAATTGGGCACCGGGCTTTCGCGGGACGCCGTGCGTACTGGGGGGGATTTGCGCCTAAACCCCGAACATTTTGGCTTTGAAATGTGGGGTGGAAGTGCTGGGAACAAGCGCGGCACGGCACCTGGCGCGAGTTACCACTTTCCACGTGGGATCAAAACTTCTTGTCCCGCAACGACACGACGATAGTGCTTTACAATGTCGTCACTCTCAAAATGAACGTCACAGACCTTGCATTTCGCAGTAAGCTTTCTATCTTTGCGATGCAAAGCTTGAATGGCGTAGGGTCTTTTGGAGGTCGGAAGAAGTGTCGTGAAGCGGAGTCGTCGTTGCGGTAGCCGCTCTTGCAGCCCGGCGCAAAGCAAGTCGGCATACCGCACTGTGAATCTGTTCGCCCTCGTTACGCTTCGTACATCATGCACGTGTCTTCGTACAAGACGCTAAGCCTGGTCAAGAACAGTCGCAAAAATGACGAGCTAACAAAGCGCAGACGACGCTGTAACCCACGTGCGCTCGTACATCGGCGGCGCCGATCACAACAAGCGCCAGCCGCCGCGGGAGCTAGACGTGACTGCAGCGCCGCTAGTTCTCACGACCGCCACGCGGACCGCCGCTCCGGCGGAGCTTTTAAACTGAGTTTGTTCTAGTAACGTTGGAGCAGGGGGCGTCGGAGCTAGGGCAGCGTTGCGCATGCGTGGGTCACCGTATATATTTCATTCCACAGTTCTAATAAACAGTTGTTAGTTTGCGCTCACATGTGCCGTGTGTGTGGTCCTTCTCTGTCCCCAGTCACTTTTTGTAAAGTTTGCGCAAAAATCATCGATTATTATTTCCGTCACCGAAGTACGTCAGCAAAATGAACACCATCAGATGGCAAAGAAATAAAAACCATAAGAAAAAGTTTTTCAAAAGTAGTTTTCTCATTATTCGGAAAAACGGAAGTAATTACTCGAACGGAAGTGCTTGACAGTGAAACAAGGGTGTGACTCCTTAATGGTACCACTAAAACAATGGCTCGGCAGAGCTAGCCATGAACTGATAAAAATCTTGGAAATCTGAATGGCGAGGACGCAAGTGAAAGCAGCTCTTGCGTATTTGCGTAAAGCAAGTAACTTTGAGAGCCCGCAAACATTTGCATCGATAGTAGATCACACAGAGCGCCATCGCATTTTACTCACCGTGATGTCTGTGCATCTGAATAAAAACCGCATATTTTATCGATTCCACTCATCTTCAGCTCGCATTTCAAAATTTTATTACTCTCTTTTGCGGTGAGATGACGTACTCGTATTTACTACTTTAGCATTATGTTCTCTCGAATTGGGAGAGCCAAAATGGCTTCGTCACCGCGACTTCAAGCTCTGTAGGCGCCTTCCATAGTTTCAGCAAATCTGTATTTAATTCGGCGGGTTCACGAAATGGTTATTCCGAAGGACAAGTCTTAAAACTGCAGCGCCCCTTGAGAGCTTCCTCCTTTAACGAGCCTTACCCGCAGCATGGAAGCATCTCGAGATATGCGCCGCCAAAATTACGGGCACCAAATCTATAGTTATTTTGCCTGACCCTGTTTGCATGGCGACTGTGTAGAAGTGGCTCAATCATCTAGGTCTTTGACGTTGAGTGTCTGTAAGGGGCTTCGTATCTTTGGAAACTGAGAAGAACCTGCCATAACACTACAATAGCGACAATGTAGTGTTTTTTTTTTGGGGGGGGGGGGGGATGAAACTCTAAATTACGAAGTACACGTTCGGGTTATTCAGGTGTCCTTGTATTGCACAAAATACCTAACCGAATGAAGCGTAGTAATAACCATCCTGTGCATTTCTTGATATTTCCTGCTAACACCCAACCGGAGTACGCTTGAAGACACAGCGACACAAATAAACGAAAGAATCACAATAATCGATACTACTTTCTTTTAAGCATATAAAAAAGCATGCCTGCTTCATTCAAGAAACCAACAGCACTCAATATTCTTAGAACTTAGCCTGGGAAATGGAAGCATATGGTACGTAAAACATCAATGAAACAGAAGGGCATCCTTTATCTGACGAGAACATCAGCTCAGCAGTCTACCACGGCGACTGGTATCCGGCGCAGCCAGTGTGAGCAGCGACTGGTGTCCGGCACAGCCAGTGTGAGCAGCTGCGTCTCCGCCTGCTCGCTGACGGCAAAACACTCGCCCTGTTCGCACCGATCCCAAACAGTACAAGCACGAAGGCGCCACTGCCTTCCCCACGAAAAAAAAAGGACAAAAGGCGGAGCGATCGCAAACAATCGGCAGAAGCAGGCCAGACCCCAATGGTGATTCTTCTTCCCGCGAACTCGTTTGCGCTAGTCACTGCATAATTGCTAAGGTCCTCCATGCACCTCGTGTTTGGGGAAGGAAAATGGAGGAGGAGGAATGGAAGTGTACTTACTTCGCTCAGAACTCTACGTAGCGTGTGAGTTATGTCCAAGTATAAGGATGCTGAGACAGACAACGAGAGGGCAAGGCTGCCTTTGCTTGAGTTGGCCCTTTGCAAACAGGCCGAGTTTCTCGCTTATTCTATTCTATTCTATTCTATTCTATTCTATTCTATTCTATTCTATTCTATCTATCTCTATTAATGGCTGAGCCACAACCAGCTTTGACTACACTTTCTAAGGCTGCAGCTGACTCGCGAGAATATAGACACGTTGTTTTGAACACTGACTTAGTTAAGAATAACGTAACGTTACTTGAGCCACCATTGCTTGGGCCTTTAAATGGGTGGTGCCATCAAATTTCGAGGCTATAACAAGCCTGTTGTGGGTTTTCTCTGTATGCAAGGACACTCCACACGAAAGGTCGGACACAGCAAACGTTTAGAATATATTTTAATTCCCTTCCAAAGTGTACCTAAATGCCCATTCTCGCGACCGAAACCCATCGGTAGCGCGCCAACTCTGACGGAGATGTATAGGAAGGGCAACGAAAGTTGTAATGACGTCACACCAAATCTGCTGTAGTGACGTGAGTGACCTTCGGACCTGCGCCACCCTCCGCAACGTACGTACCGGCTGTATTGAACTAGAATATATTCTAGTTCACTGTAGCACCGGCAAAGTATCGGTTGCTACATCACTCGCCGAGTTTCGATCAATTCCTGGCTAAGTGCGTCAAATCCTTGTGTGGTCACGTGACCAAGCCTCCTACACTTCTACGTCACTGCCCAACCTCGGCGCCCAGAAACCGAAAGTTGTCCACATCAAAAGGCATATTAAATTATTTAGCGAGAATACATGAATTTTGGTGCGTGTATCATGCTTCCTGGAGCCATAGGAAACGCTTACAGCAAAGAACGCGCAAGCCACAAATTTGGTGGCACCACCCCTTTAACGAGGATCCCTCACGTTCCTGGACACAGAACATATCTAACAGCTGCTGGAAGTTTACCGCTATACATGGACTTCTAAAAAACTTTTCTTGAGTGCATACTATATGCCTAATTCTTTCATTGACACTGGCTGGAAACGTGCGACAACACAATTACAAGACGATGTCTAGAGTGAAATAAAAGGTTAATCACTGGGAGACTGTGTTGCGCAGCTCTGCCCTTGAAGATCAACTCTAGGCTGTCCAGCGGTCCGAGAAATCCGCCAGGACTCGAGAACTCCTGGCCGTCACCTAGGTGGGACCTTTTGCCCGTCTCAATCTCGCAGGAGCTTTCGTTAAAGTTCTTTTTATGTATGTGTATGTGATGGAGGCGAAAATGCTTGAGGCCCGTGTACTTAGATTTAGGTGCACGTTAAAGCCCCCCAGGTGGCCGAAATTTCCGGAGCCCTTCACTACGGCGTCTCTCATAATCATATCATGGTTGTGGGGCGCTAAACCCCTACAATTATTATTATTATTATTATTATTATTATTATTATTATTATTATTATTATTATTATTATTATTATTATTATTATTATTATTATTATTATTCCCGCACCATGGCTCCCAGTCGGGATGCATGCTTGCTATGCTCCTGCCCGTTTTTCGGTAAGCAGCAGTTTTTCCGCTGTGAAAGTTGCTCTAAACGCGTTCATGCGAAATGTGTAACCTGGCCTGATGAAGAGCTGCAACTCCTGAAGTCTGGATCGCGCTCATTTTGCTGCAATTTATGTGATCTGAGCCGTGCTTCTGGTAAGCCTAGCGAAAGCAACTCGTCGGGGTGCAGCGGTGAGCATTGCAGTTCTCAAACCGGTTCCCTCTCCACGTGTACCCCTCCGGGTGACGAACTCGCCGGGCTGCGCCGCCTCCTCCTCGACGCAATCTCGTTCCTCAGCGACGAGGTATCCCAACTACGCGAAGACAACGAGCGGCTCCGTAAGGATCATTCCCGCGGTGTTGAACAACAAGCTCGCGTGGTCGCCTCCCTTCGTGCAGAGGTCCGCTTCCTGCGTGAGGAGCTGACGCGCCGCACGGCCGCCGTGGCAGTGAAGGCACCTGTGAAACCCCCAGCGCATGTGACCGTTGACCCGTCTGTGACCTCCAAGCAACCTGCGTTCTCCGAACAACCCCTCTCCAAAATTCTTTCATCTTCGACTTCGCCGCCAGCTGACGTAGACACGTCGGAGCGTGTCAGTGTGATGCCTGTGACAGCCTCTTCTGCAGCGGTGACTGAGGGTGAAAGAAAGAAGAAACCCGCCTCGTTTGGAGTTATGAAAACATCCACTATATCTGTAGCTCAACGGCCACAAAGGCCACAATGGCCAAAGGCCATTTTTGTTACGAAGCTGAGCCCGGACACCACTACTGCTGACATTAAGAAACATATTGCTTCATTGGATCTGTCTCCCATCTCCTGCCGGCGACTTCAAACAAAGTTCCAGTCATATTCTTCATTCTATATTGAAGTTGACGAGGGAAACACTACAACGCCTGAATGACCCTTCGATGTGGCCCCTCGGATGCCTCTTCAAGCCATTTCGTGGGGAGCTGCGCGATGACATGCTTCATCCCTCTGAGATAGTGACTGGAATCCAAAGTGCCGTGTTGACGTAGACATATTCTACCAAAATGCTCGGGGTCTGCGTACCAAGACACTCGAGTTTTTCTCTAATGTTCTTTCGTCTGCTTTTCCTATTATTGCTATCTCTGAACCTGGCTCGGCACTGAAATTCCCTCATCGGACTTTTTTCCCCCGACCTACACCACCTTCCGCAGTGACCGAGATTTCAGTGAAACCAAACAGAAAGGCGGTGGCGTGCTGATTGCCATTGACAATTCACTGAAATCCGTTAGACGGAAAGACCTAGAAACTATCGAAGAATCGATCTGGCTAGAAATCAACCTTGAGCGCCGTGAAAAATTGTTGATTGGATGCTTCTATTTACCGCCCAGCATTTCCCCTGCCTCGTTTCACGATGTCATGTCTTCTATTGAACTTGTGATATCTTCTCATAGTGGGCACAGAATTATTGTTCTTGGGGATTTCAATGCACCTGGAATTGACTGGAGCACGCTTACCTTTTCTCATTACAATCATTTCACAGAGAAAAAGTGCAGCCTGCTCTTGGACTTTCTGGCGTTTAATTCCCTAGTGCAACATAATTCAGTCGTCAATTCTAGTGGCAACGTCTTATACCTGTGTGTGTCAAACGATCAACCCCTTGAAGTTTCCCGCTCCAACATCTCTCTTGTACGTCCGGACAAATTCCACCCACCGCTTAACGTAAGATTATCTGCATCAGCCGAAACAACGAGCTACAGCAGTTACGTAAACAAATCTCCAAGATTTGCGTTCAAGCGAGGTGATTACACGGGCCTCTATCATCACTTGTCCACCGTTGACTGGTCACAGGTTACTGACAAACCGAATGTTGATGACCAGGTTGATCAGTTTGCGGAGCTTGTACTGAGCAGCATGCGTAATTTATTCCCCAATACACACATAAACAACGTAAATATCCCCACTGGTTCTCATCTGAACTTATCAGTGCACTGAAGCATAAAGATCGCGCACACAGGAAATCTAAATGTTCTCCATCGAGCGAGTGGAAGGAAGAGTTCAGCTTTTTTTCGAACTCTCGCTAAACGCCTATATAAACGGGATCATAGTTCGTATATTGAATTCTTAGAAAAAAGCGCTTCTGACAGGCCAGCTGAGTTTTGGAAGTATGTACGTAAACGGTCCAGCAAAAGCGGAGAGTCTTTCAGACTACTAGACTCAAATGGGGTAGAAGTGCATGCCGTCGCTGACTGTTTTGCCGCACATTTCTCATCCGTTTATAAGGCCTCAGACTCTAGCACTGATATCAGACAGCCTAAGGCAGTTCGCTCACCCAGTGCTTTGTCGCTGGATGAAAATCTTATCTGCGAATGCATTAAGTGCTTAAACCCATCCTTATCATGTGGCCCAGATGGCATCCCCTCCGCCATACTAAAAGCTTATAGTAGTATATTTGTCCCAGTACTGACTACGATATTTAATAACTGCCTGGACACTTCCACATTTCCTAGCATGTGGAAAACTGCTCGTGTTTTCCCAGTATTTAAGTCGTGCTCTAAAACAGATGTTTCTAATTATCGCCCGATTTCTCTACTATGTGCCACATCAAAGATCTTCGAGCTGGCTCTTCACAAAATATTGTCTTTTAGTGTTAAAAGCTCATTGATTCCTAATCAACATGGTTTTCTCGCTGGCCGCTCAACTACCACAAATCTTGCTAGTTTCATGACGCAGATCTCCACACCTATTTCTCAGAGAGGACAGGTTGACGTACTCTACTGTGACCTGAGCAAGGCTTTTGACGTAGTCAGCCACACACTGATTATGGTTAAACTTGCGCAATTTGATGTTGACTTGTCGGTTGTGAATCTCCTGCAGAGCTATCTGCTCAATAAATATTGTTATGTAGCGGTAAATGGCCAAACGTCTTCTTTGTATAAAGTGACTAGTGGGGTCCCTCAAGGGTCAGTATTAGGCCCACTCCTATTTTTAATTTACGTTAATGATGTTTCTTTTGCCATTCGTAATTCTTCTTTCCTCTTGTATGCCGATGACATCAAGATTTTTAAGGAAATTCATTCAGTTAACGACTGTCGCTTGCTGCAGTCAGATTTGCGCTCTTTTTCCGAATGGTGCAACGCTAATAACCTTTCTCTGAATGCCTCGAAGACAAAATTCATGTCTATCACTCGCAAAACATCTAGCGTGTCATTTCAATACTCTGTCAATTCTGTGTCCTTATGCAAGGTTTATGAGATCAGTGATCTTGGTGTTGTTGTTGATAGCACGTTAAACTTTTCAGCTCACGCTAAGCGTGTTGCTTTGCGGGGTCTTCGCACCCTAGGCTGTGTTTGCAGATTGTCTAGAGAATTCCGTTCTCCTATGCCCTTCCGAAAATTGTACACCGCGCTATGTCTTCCTCAACTGGAGTATGCGTCCGTGATATGGAATGGCATTGCTCAATCCAGCGGTAACACCATTGAACGAGTCCAGAAAAAATTCCTTAGCATATATAACCATCGCTTTGCTAAAAAATCTCGTTCAAATACTGCTGAATTATTATCATTGCCATCACTTCACTGCCGACGAAATCGTTCTGATCTCTTGTTTCTTTACAAGCTAGTCCACGGTATCATATCCTGCCCTGTACTTCTCAATTGTGTTAATTTTCGAATTCCGCGTAAGTTAACCAGAGAGAACAGACCGTTTCATGTACCCGCCTGCTTCTTCCAACACTCTACCGTTCACAGAATACAAGTCTCTATAATGTTAATTTCTTGATCTTGACATTTTTCATAGTCCACAATCATTGTTTTTATCCGAGCTTTGTACTGTTTTGACATAGTATGGCACAATGTACAAAGTCTTCCCTTCTCCGTCTTTCCGCATAGTTGTATATATGCAATCTAATTTTTCATTCCCCTTCAATATTTCTCGTGTTGTCTTATTTTACTCCTCCCCTTTTGTGTTCATTTCTCTTTGTCTACGTGTATTTGCTCTTTTTATTTCTGAAGACTGTCTGTATTGTATAGTTTATTTTTATTGTTTTTTTTTGCGTGCGCCTGCACAAAGACCTTACGGTTGTTCCTGGGCACGTTAAATAAATGATTGATTGATTATTATTATTATTATTATTATTATTATTATTATTATTATTATTATTATATTATTATTATTATTATTATTATTATTATTATTATTATTATTATTATTATTATTATTATATTATTATTATTATTATTATATATGTATGTGCACACTTGCGAACAGTGTATCCTAAACTATTATAATGCCTTTCTTCGTCATGCGCCGTAAGGAGTCAATAACAGCTATATGCTGAACAAGGTGAAAAACTATCCTGATAGCAAATATCTAGCGCCCTAAAAGAAACAGTGCAATATTAAATACAATAGTACAACTTCCAAACGTATCGCTTTTATCGACATACTATGGCTCGGAAACATAACCCAATATGCTGCAATATACCGCATAAATGTGCTCACATGCTGCACCTGCAGTACGGAGCAGGACACACTGCGTGCGGCAATCTGTGTTGATACCATACACATAAACATGTCCACACGTGGGGGACGTCCTCACTTTAATATAAAGCTCGAAATGCATGGCTGGCTGGCGTCCAGGCATGCAGCTCCAATAAGTAGGGTTGAGACGCATAACAAGCACTGCAAATAAAGAAAAACCAAACATAGATGTGGCGCACACAAATACGGTACAAGTACACAAGCTTGCACGCATGCATGAACATGCACACACATAGGCGTGCGCAGGGTTCCCCATCAGAGGGGGCAAAGGTTCATCACAGCGCCCCCCCCCACCCTAATAAGTCAATGTACGGGGCAGATTTTTGCCCCCCCCCCCCCTCTTAGGTAATTAGGGAGGGGCGCCCCCCCCCCCCCCTGTGCGCACGCCTATGTGCACACACTCAATGACTATTTAGGAAATGTCACAGCGATACGAAGTTTTCGAGAGTACTAGCGCAACTCCCGTTGCACTCAACGCGCAAGCGCTGCTTTTACAGGACCAAACGCTCTTGCAACTTAGATATCGATGCGATAGGTGTGCATGTCAACCTTCATAGATCTCTTGTGTTCTCATAAGTAACTGCGGCAATTACATACGAAACGTCAATCTTTTTTTTCCTTTTTCTTTCTTTAACATCGAAGACGTTTATGGCAGCCGTCGGCTGCAATCCGTGAACAGAAAACTATCATCATCATGGGCCGGCACTCGTTCTCTTCATTTTCTGCCTCGCTCCCAGAAACGTACGCCGATTTGTCCGGCGTAGGTTGTAATAACTCTGATGGGTTTGCGAGTCAATATAAATTTCTGCATTTATACAGAGATTTATATTTGTTTATTTATTTGATTTGCGTACATTTATACACAAGGTCACAGAGAAAAGAGGGAGAGAGCAAGCTGGCAACTGCCACCAACGCCTGCCTGCTCTTTCGGGAGGAGGGAAGAGGCAGAGGAAAGTAAGTTAGGAGGAGAGAAGCAGGAAAGAAGATGGGAAAGTAAAGGAAAAATGCACACGCACACACACATGCACACACGCTCTCTCTCTCTCTCTCACACACACACACACACAAAGAAGCGCTTATAAACGGGTAGAGCTGGATGGGCCTGGTCGCGTCGAGAAACACAACCTCTCGGAAATACAGATAAAGAACGGAAGAAAAACATAGAGAAAGGAAGAAAGAGAGAGAAATAATCCAAGAAAAACATATAGACAGAAAGAGAAAGTTATAGCAAGAAAGAGGAAGCTAGAAATATAGAGAGGAAGCGAAGAAATAGAAAGAAATGTATTGTTACAAGAAAACGTGTATTTACAAACATTCACAGGGAGACACAATGGCTGAAACAATGGCGAACGGGAACCTGTCTATTAACACTTCGTCGTTGTCTCTTCCCCAGACCAGGATCCTCTACTATTTTTTGTCACTAACCTACTTCTGCCTTGTTACAATATATAAAAAGAAAGAAAGACTGAGAAAGAAAGAAAGAAAGAAAGAAAGAAAGAAAGAAAGAAGGGAAGAAAGAAGGTAGGAAGAAAGAAAGAAAGAAAGAGAAAGAAGGAAAGACAGAAACGAAAAAGAAAGAACGAAAGAAAGAAAGAAAGAAAAAGAAAAGAAAGAAAGAAAGAAATTGCAATACAGAGAGACAAAGAAGACAGAAAAGATACAGAAAATAGAAAACAAGAAAGAAGGAGATGAAGAAAGAAGAAAAAAAATAGAGAGAAAGACGGCCGCCCAGCTCTGCACTTCAGTTCAATCTTGGCACCACAAGTGCGATGCTGAATTAATTTTTTTAACGCTGCACATTGGGCAACATTGCGCTGCTATGGTCATGTGCTTTGCTGGAACCACGTATTGTAGTTCTACAGAGATTACGGCAGCAGCACAAGAATCGCATCACATTTATGGCGGGAACAACAACCATAATATTTCGTCTTGTCATGACTGATTGTATAGGAAGTTGAAGGTTACTCTGTGACATTTGCAGAAAAGAGAGAAACGGCACCCTCATTTAAATCACGTATAGTCCGATGCTCTGATGGAATTCTAATGTTAAAACCTGCTGTATCATGCAAAAAAATATTTGTTCTTGAACGTGGTAGTCATCAGGTTTTACGTGCCCAAATTTCTCCCAAGGGCTTCTTCTAGCATCGCCCATTCGCGGTTCTGCCAATTAGGACTCACAACGTCGGAGCAATAGCATTTGAACATCGTCACAAACAACCGCCACAACAGCTTCGTCACTGGTCTTAATTTAAGGGAAACGAGACTGAAGCATTAACGAGAGCGGAAACAGCTATGCCCACAATGACCAACCAATATTGCCATGCGCGCTTCTTTTTCTATTTTAGTGTAACCGACACGTTACACGTGTAAGCGCCTTGCGCGCGCCGCCCTGGAATGTCGAACATTCCCGATTATTTTAGATTGTTCTGATAAGCTTGAGTGCGCCAGCGCGAAAAGTGTAGTTTATTTTGGAACTAACGTGGCCACCGACTATAAAGCTAGAACCTTCGATGCCAGATGTATAAATACCGACGCGCCTTACCACTGATCAGATTACTCGACGGCCAACGAGTAATTAGTGTACCCGCTATCAGTGTACAGCGGCCGCTATCAGTATACGGCGGAAATTGCTGGCACTTTGACTTCTTATTTTCCTGGCAAAAGTTCGCTCAAGAAACAGTTCCGTATTAACTAGTGTTGCTGCAACCTTCTTCACCGTCACAAACACGTGACATTCGAGTCGTTCGCCGTAGACTAACGTGATCAGCAGTAAGGCGCGTTGACATTTATGCGCGTGGCATTGAAGATTCCTGCTTTATCGGTGGAGGCCTCGTTAGGTCCAGAATAAACTATACTGTTCGCGTTCCGTGCTCAAGCTTATCAGAAGAATTTAAAATAATCGGGAATGTTCGACATTCCGGCGCAGCGAACGCAAGGCAGTGGTTACACGTGTAACGGGTCGGTTACATGAAAATAGAAAAAGAAGAGCGTGTGGCAATATTTTCACCACTGAGGAACCGGATGTCTCGATTTACGCGAGTTTAAATTTATTCACTGATTTTATTTGTATTGCGATAGCAATTATATGGACAATCTCAGCTGATTTCTGCCGTCGCCGTCACCGTCGCCGCGCACCGTATATATATATATATATATATATATATATATATATATATATATATATATATATATATATGCTACAAAGAAAAGTAATTCAGAAAAACTTTCCGACGCGCGGAATCGAACGGGAGACCTCTCGCTTTGCAGCGTGCGGCGTTAGACGGTTAGGCCGCCAACAGTACCGTCTGTTTGCCTGCTAACGGCAAGCTATTTATATACACCATTTTTTTTTTCAGCATGCCTTCTTAGTCACCACATATATGGCGCGATGTGCGCGCGTGGCGCGCTTTAAAGATCGTCGCCCCGCTCCTGCGAACGCCGTTGCTCTTCGCTCTACAGGGCGTGGTCGCCTTAGTGCGCTTATCTCGAGGAAAGAAGGGGGCGGCCGGGGGGGGAGGGGGGGTGGGTGGAGCGGGGGGTTGTGTGTCTTGTGCTTTCCTCGCGATGTCCGCGCCGAAGTCACAGAGCGTACGAAGGTCACTTCACTCGCTGCAACGGCCGCGTTTGCGAAAGGAGCGCGCTGTTCAAACAGAAATTAGTAACAAATGTGGAAGTTAGTTCGCGCTCGTCCTGTGAGCAAATGTGCAAAATGCTGGCTTAACGCCCACAGTGCACTACTAAAAGTCGTCATCCATTCTCTGACCTGTCCCTTGGCTGAAAATGCCGTCTCTGACAGCAGGAACAGTAGCTTAAGTTTATTGTAAAAGCGAAGTGAACAACATCGATACCATATTCATTGACAAAATGGTGTACTTCGAAAAGCATTTGCCTAAACGGCAATCGTAGCTACGGCATTCTAACCACCACAGCTACGCGGTGTACCGCAGAGGACGAGAAAAATCGAGGCAAGTCCTCACGCGTGGCCGAATCCCTTAGTAGGGAAGTTTCAATAAGAGCTCTTTGTGCTGGTTGTGGCTTCATTGAAACACAACCCTAACACCACGTACTCTTTCAGAACCATGTTTTTTTTTTTCTGGAAATAGAAAATTAGCGCAGATTGCACCCAGATGCGCAATGCTAAAGAAACAGTAGAGCTGATGGGCACCTAGGTAGTCCTGACTGTTGCTGTTTTGCTAAATTTTGCAATTTTTTCTTTCTTTTTTTCCTCAATTACATTATTTTTCTCTCTCCTTTGTGTGTATTGTTTCTGTATCTGTTTAATTGTATTGTTTATACTTTCTCGCTGTCTCTCTATTTCTTTCTATCTCTTCCTCTCACTCTCTTTCTTTGATTCGTTCTCTTTATTTCTCTCTTTTTCCTCCGCCTCACCCTCAGTTCTCTTTCCCACCCCCTTTACACAGAATACCCTAGAATTTACGTTTATCTTTATTTCTTTCCCCTTTCTTCCTCTCTCTGTACTCATAGTCTCGCCCATCAGAGTTAATGCATCCCGCACCGGAGAAATCCGCGCACGTGGTTTGGGATTGAGCGAAGCAGAAGACGACGACGAAGAGCACGAAGAGAGCGCGTGCGTCTTCGTGGTGATCACTTCTGTTCGCGGGTCATGGACTTACTACCGTAGAATATCGGCCGCCCTAAAGAGCTCCGCGAAGCGAGTCTAGCTGAATTTTCAGGCCAGCTGCAGATATTGGCCTGTCCTCAACAAGGATGCCCACAACATTAAAAGGAAGCTTTGGTAGCTGTCGTCAAGCTCTATGTTCTCTTGAGGTGTCGCTCGTTTTGTAAAAGGCATCATCAAAGAGAAGCGCAAGGGTCCGGCAAAAGTTTCTTAAACTGCACCGCTGCCCCATTAGATCTGTGTTATAATTATTCTTCAGGTGTACATTACTTCATCTAGATATGTAGTGTGGTCTTATGTCTACGTTTAGGTGTTATTTTTTTATTCAAACATTTGTTACCTTTAAAAATAAAAGGTATGTTTCCTGCACTTCTTGATGTTGGTAATTAGGAAAGAAGCTGTGAGTTTACCATACGTACACGGAACACCAGCAGCTGGCTTTACGGCTAGAACAATAGAACATAGGCATGGGCGTCGGAGCAGCTGGGGTAGAGTGGCTAGAAGTTTCTAGCCACCCTAGCTGGGGTGCAAAATGGCTACTGCCCCCCTCCCCTCCCCTCCTAAAGCCGCAACAACACTTCCCCTTCCCCCACACGAAAACAACACCTGCGGTATCCCCCTCACCGATGCTGTGGAAACACGGCTGATTATGAGGAGCGGGAGGCGCCGCGGCACCCACCTAAAGCCCCTTGATCTAGAATGTAGCGACACACTCCTCCGCGCGCGCGTTTTCCTCCTCAATTCTCTTCGGATTTCTCCCCTCTCCTGGCTGGCGCGCTGCGCATGGCACGCTGAACCCTCCACTGGCTCGCTTCAGCCGCATTAGAATCACTGCGCGCGCTTGTTTATTCGGCCCCTTAAAGCATTATATGAGAACCTGTCTCTTAAGCAATAGTCATGACAAAAGTGGGCTTCCGATAGAACAAATTAAGTGACAAATATATTTTTTAAGACGCTTCGATAAATACAAGTGAGCGCTTGGAAAAAAATGAGTACAAACTGGCGGCTGAGCGGTTTGCCTCTCTGTCGCCGCCTCGGTTGTGCGTAACGCGGAGGTGCATTAAGCGCATATAATGTAACCAGCATAAAGTATAGGCGAGAAATTTTTTCGTAATTGTGGTCTTGATGAGCTCAAAGATGGCAGCCAAGAAGGAATGTGGTGGTTTACTTAAATTGAATTGGGCCAGATGAATGGGCCCGAAGCCTTTTTGTGTCAATGCCGCTGTGAGACACGCACGCACGCACACGATAAAGGCACGCAGGCACACACACACGCTCATACACACGTGACAAAGACACGCACATAGATACACACGCGATACAGACACACAAGCACATACACACGCGATATAGATACGCACATAGATACACACGCGCGTACACACGTGATACAGACACACGTGCGTGTACATGCAAACAGACACGCACGCACTTACGTACACATGCGCATAGACACGCGATATAGACACGCACGCACATACTTACATGTACACACCCTTTTGGTCTCCCTTTTGGTCGGCACATCTGATCGCGATACAGACGCGCACAATATACACGTGATGCGGACACGCCGGCACATACATGCACACGCGATACAGACACACACACACATACACAGCGATTCAGACACGCACGCGCATGCACAAGTGATACAGACACGCACGCACATACATGCACACGCACATGCACATGCGATACATGCACACACGCACATACATACACACGTTATACAGGCACGCACGCACATACACGCGCGCGAAAACACACAAACACGCGCAGGCGCATACATACACACACATACGCGCGTACACGCACAAGCACACGGAAAGACACCTACACAAACGCACGCACATGCACTCACACGTTAACACTTGCGCACACGCACATACAGACGCAGGCGCACATATGCACACATGCAAACACGCATACACCTGCACACACCCGTACACACACGCCTGGAGGGTTGACGCCTGGAGGGTTCATGGCGTGCGTGAGCGACTGAAAGCGTGCGAAGTTTGCTTACGCTCGCTTCTCGTGACGTCAGGGTCACCTGACTGGGAGGTATCGCGTGTCGCAGCTATTCAGCGTTGCGGATGCGCCGGCTCCGCGAAAGAGAGGGTGAAGAAAGAGGAGGTTGACGGCCGGCGAGGGTGAGGCGGAGTGGATAAAGGAGCGCCGCTACTTTCCATCATCAAGGAGCGCCGCTACTTTCCAACATCAGCGCTCCAAGCGGCAGCCGCCGGCATTCATCCCATCTGGTGCCACCTGGAAGGCCGCGGACGGCACACTAGCCAGTATATTCTAGACACTATAGACAGACAGACAGACAGACAGACAGACAGACAGACAGACAGACAGACAGACAGACAGACAGACAGACAGACAGACAGACAGATAGATAGATAGATAGATAGATAGATAGATAGATAGATAGATAGATAGATAGATAGATAGATAGATAGATAGATAGATAGATAGATAGATAGATAGATAGATAGATAGATAGATAGATAGATAGATAGACAGACAGACAGACAGACAGACAGACAGACAGACAGACAGACAGACAGACAGACAGACAGACAGACAGACAGACAGACAGAGAGACAGACAGACGGACGGACGGACACGGAAACGATCAAACTCGCTGTGTGATACACAAAAAAAATGCTTCGCATTTAAAAATTGCGAATGATCTTGTAGAACACGCTGGTCCAAAATTCACTCAGCTGTAGGTGTCCCGTAGTTTGTTTCGTATCTTAGGAGCTTTAAATTGCCCCGTAACCGGTTCTATCATACCGCAAAGCATCCACTCTGCCGAAGTCAACGTGCGCGAACATGCAATTAGCATGTAGCATCTGGAGAACCACGAGCTTCGATTTCGGTCAGAAACACTGAATTCCTCTGAGGACCTGAAGGCATTATATTGATAGAATGACTTTTCAAGTACGGGCGCGAAACCTGATAAAAAGGCGCACTTTTATTGCCAAATTTTCTATTACGAACTTCAATATAAAAACATTTCTTAGTGTAATTTCGCCACGCAAAGGCTGAAAGCGACAAACTGAAGCACTTGGAGGATGTAACCATTTAGTTTATTTGTTGCCACACAAACCAGGGGCCGAATTCACAAAACTTCTCTTTCGTAAGTGCGTTTTTCTATTGGTCAAGTGGCTTCTCTAAGATGCCCGCGTCATGATTCGCTTAAATATTCCCTTAAGAAAACGTTCCGCGGTAGACTTTTTTTAAATGCGGACACTGCTTGCTTTTTCAAGGAAGACCGTGCGGAGATCAGACGTTGTCTGCAGAGTTGTAATGTTGGCGGCCTATTTTGGATTTCGTTGTAAAGTGGCTGTATTAGAAACGCAATACACGACGTTTTTCTTTAATCTCTAGAGAACCAGCAAGATGGATCAATTTACCACTAATTTGTTGGAGTGCTGTGGTGAGGCTAATAATAAAAACCTTTTATACAGTTTTTTAAATCAAAATTTGATATCTAGCATACTATATTATCTGAAAATTTCCAAGCGAGGAATGAAGGGATCGCGAGCTTTCTGTTCAAGCTGAACAAGAATACAAGAACACTGGTCAATGAAGCCAATATAACTGCAGTTTCTTATAAAAGAAAGGTATAACTATGACAAAATAGTTAAACACATTCTCCTTTCGTGGCTGCATCATGGAATCTAGTTCTAGCTCTAACTGAAAATTTGAAGGTTATCAGAGATTTGACTGAAATCAAAGGGCAGATAGTCACATTGATATATTACGTCTGCAAGTCTTCCTGAACTTTTGCTAAACAGCAACTTTCATATATAGATATTTTTTAGGGATGGGCGAATAGTAAATTTGAGGTTCGAAGCGAATCCAGAGCGAATAGTGATTTGGTCGAATAATTTCGAATCGAATAGTTCGAATAGTACACACCACATATTATTAAGAAAAATGAGCATTTTCGTCATGACCCTTGCACAATATTTTTAAGAATTGGAACTAGGTATGAGTGAATGTCGCTTTTTTGGTTTGAAATGAAGTGGAAGAAACCTTGAATAGTATCAAAATTTGAAGAGCAGTAAGGTGCAAGTTATAAGTGGTGCAATAAGGCACAATTTAAAAATTACTAGACTTGGCACATATAAGCCCATATAACACGCTTTTAAACTTAAAAAATAAAATATATGTACATTTAACCTTGAAGTGTGGCTTTGCGGCAGTGCATATTTCCTCTAACTAAATAGTTTCACTGCACAGCAACCAAACACTGCAGTGAAACAATCTTTACAGAAAGTTATGTGCGGTGAAATATATACTTATATTCGTTCATTTCGAATACTTCGAAATTTCGAATAATCTAAATTCGTATCGAAGCGAATTCGAATACTTAAATATTCGTTCGAATATTTGAAACGCCCGAATATTCGCCCATCCCTAATATTCTTTTTTTTTTACATTTATAAGAATCGGCCTCTAATTTGCATACAAAAATAGGATATTAGACAGTGCAATCGGATGAACACAACGGAAAAAATATGTTTAGATTGTATCCTATCTTTTTCATGTTCTCCTTTTTCCTCCGAAGTGTCTTATAGGACTACCAGGGTACTCTTATTTCAGGCTACACTTTGAAACCTCTAATTTTGTTCCAACGGAGATTACTAGGTTGGTCGGAAAGCAGTTTTGGTCACTAGTGTAGGCGCGTTTAAATTCAAATATTAAAAGAAAACAAGGTGGGAAAACACTTTTTCAGGTAACGTGAAACACCGGCAACATAATAAACTTTGCCAGCTGCGTTTGCAGGTTGGCAGCATGAATGCTGCTCTTATGAGAAACGACAGACGCCCAGCAGAGATACACCGAGTAATAAATAAGTCCTGCTTTTGCATGCGAACTATCGAAGAGCATAATTTGCATTTCCATTCCCGGAGCACAACGAAGTTTTTTTTTTTTTTTGCGTGGAATGTACTCCGCCACTGGCGTTCGTGCACCAGCAAGTCTTCCTTGCTTCTTTCGCCTTATACGTTTATTCATTGCATTTTTTTCTCTCTTAGTCTTTCCGAACAAAATAGAAAGATAACTCTATCAGACACGTAAAAGAATGAGGTTACAGGAAGAGTTTATATTCCCACGTGGCAAAACTTTTCTTAAAAAGAAATATTTATAAACGAACTTGGCAGCTCTGTTGCGCCTTTCTTTTTGTGGTGGTTATTTATTTATCGCAATTTATTTTACCCGATTCTCCCAACTGAGCCCCTACACTGCTTTCTTTTCTACTTTCTATCATTTCTTTCTTTTGTTTCTGATTATTAATTTTTTTTTTGCCACAGCGCTCTCAGCAGCAACCTTTCTTGCACATCTTCGCTCCCACGGGTTCGAGTCGTGCATTTAGGAAATTGAATGTTGCCATATGGATTCGTCCGCAGCTTCTTCGTACCCTTCGCAGTTGTCTTGGTCGCGACGAAAAAAAAAAGATAAAGCAGTTGCGCGCTTATGAACGGGCTTGCATTGCGGTCCTCGAAACGTGGTGCAGAATGAGTGCAGCGGTGCGCGAATGAAAAGGGGGAAAAACCAATTTCGCTTCCCGAAAGTATGCCCTAAGTAGCTCTTTCACTAAGTCAGACACAAAGCGCTTTTATGGCAAGCGACAGCTAGTGTGAACTCAATACCGCTCGCTGGTGTTTCGGCTATTCAAAAACTACAGCGTCAAAATGACAAACGAAAAATTTAAATGAAGGGCAATATCTCTTTATTAAAATAAAATCAAATAAAAAAAGAACGGCACGTCTCGCGGCGATGGTTTTTTAAGATCTTCGAGGGAACATACTGTCTCTATACAAGAACGTGAAAGTGTTTTCATACGCAACAAGGAAGATGACAAAATGCTGTCTTCATTTTCTTCTTCGTCAGCGGCTTGCTGTCGCATTCTCTGCTATGATTAAAGTTTTGAGTGGCTTTCTCGTGCGTTCTTTTTGTTTTCTGCGCTAGCTTCCCGGTCTAGTTTTGGTAATGGGGAGAATCAAGACCTCTAAAGGGGTTCAAGTACATAAAACATATGCCGTCACGGCGTTGTCGAGATGTTACAGTCGCGGTGACGAAAGCCCTGCTCGAAGAAGCATAGAGCCGCCCTGCATGAACGATTTTCAGACGAAACACGCATTTACACACCGCCACCTAACTTGTTCACTAGCCTGCACTTAGCCTGACTATATAGCAAATAAAGGACACGAAACAGGGACGACATTGGCTGAGCTTCAACTCCTATAAACCTATTTATGACGGGCTTTTTATTTAAAATTTTCGAGCACTCCCTGACATTTCTTTTGGCACGGCTAGGCGGAACACCTCGTAGAGATGCCGACGAGTGCTGCGTAGTGACGGAAACACCGAAACGAGCAAGAACCGCGTTCCGATTTTCCAACATGTGTAATTCCTCTAGAGTTTGCTGCACACTCGTGCACAACTACAACCCTACAACTAAATAGTGGCTTGTAGGTGGTTTAGGGCCCTTTAAATGTGCCTTGTCACGTGGTACAGCAGCGGCGAGGCTCTGAGCGAGCGCAGCTGCGGCGCCTCTCCGCAGTGGATTCCATGGCGTGACGTCACGCCTGCCGCACTTGCGCTACGGCGGCTCATGGACACTGCGACTTAATGAATGACCTTGCGAGACATGGAGTAGTAGAGCTCGTAGTAGCAGAATTCGTAGAAATAAATTTCAGAGTTAGGTGCTGTGACAATCGCGCAAAACGCAGCACTTAGCGTGTCACAGAGAGGCACAGAAGTCTATAGGAAAAAAATTCGGCAGATCCCACGTACCGTGGAAATCGATGTTATGCGAATCATGCGGCGGGTAGGTGACTGT
Organism: Rhipicephalus sanguineus; assembly: GCF_013339695.2. Taxonomy (NCBI): domain Eukaryota; kingdom Metazoa; phylum Arthropoda; class Arachnida; order Ixodida; family Ixodidae; genus Rhipicephalus; species Rhipicephalus sanguineus. The sequence continues at coordinate 99,397,284 of NC_051177.1, read as the reverse complement.
GGTGTAACTTTTTTTACTTAGCGACACCTTACAAAATGACGCTAAAGATGTGTATAACTTTTGTACGCAGACATATATACATATTGAAAAGCCGCATATGTGTTATATAACCAGTTGTTTACGGTTGGGTAATGCTGCCAATGGCAACGTGGGTATTACCAACACCAGAAGTGGTAAGATGACGTGTAGTGCTTATACGTGTCCCGAGAACGTACGCACGTTTCAAGAACCCGTGTGCATGTGTGCAAGACGTTCTTGACAGTTCTTGAACAGGGGCATCATCACCGTGATCAGTGAGCAAAAGCCGCTGGTCATGACTTGTTATAGGATCCGGTCGTGATCGTGGTGACGAGAGGTCCATGTGTAGTCACATGGACCTCTCGTCTCGGTCATTTCGTCGACAAACCGTCTATCGACAGAGCCGGCGACATGTCGGAACCTGAAGCCACCCTTCGCGTTGGTGAGGTATAGGCCGTCGAGGCTGGTAGGCCTGGATAGTGCTACGTAGACCAACATCAGTGGATGGTGTTTGTCGTATTCGTAGACTACCTGGGCGTATGTGGCCTACGTAGCCTAATCTACAAAGCGGCTGTCAGTCAATCTAGCATCATCCTCGGTCAGCATGAGGCCATCGCCCAGCGTCGTAAGAAATGAAGACGACACTGCGTCGTTCTGGCGGACTAAATGCACTTTACGGTGCGGTGATGTGGATATCATATGTAACTTTCGTTAATGTATTCCTCCGGGGTCGAGCAATGCTTCAATATAGCTTGCTGAATCATAGAAATACAAACATAATGTTTATTAGACTGCTATAAAAGCGGAGCCAGCACTGGAACTACAGACGTTAATCTGATATGACGCCTGTATCGTAGGAGTACACATCGTAGGAGTATCATGTAGTGTTTATTGCTTTCTTGTAAAATTAGATAGCCAGCACCACAACCACAATTGACGTTGCACCGATATTACGCCTGCGTAGGCTGTTTTTCCAAACCAGTTTATAGACCTGGCGTGGCTCAGCGGTAGAATACCTGATTGCCACACAGAATGCTTGGGTTCGATTCCTACTGGGATTCCAATTTTCATTCTTCCATTCGTTGAGTCAACGCTACCGATGTTGGTTTTCCTTAATGCTCGAGCATTTAAGTTACCAATGTCTGTTCTCGCCGTTCCTGGGTAGATATAAACTCTCAATCACCTGTGGCGCATACCCGTACACCTCGGCCCGTGGTAAACGGGTATGTGCCCCACGTGCCTAGTGGAAAGGGTTTGACGACGTACGCGGCAGGATTTTATCGTTATTCATGTCATGACCCGGCAATAATATTCGTCAAATCCTCTTACCCTCCTATGCAAATGTTGGTCTACACCAAGTGAAGGAGGCGATCATGAGAGCACCCAGACGTAGGCGGCTAGATAGATAGATAGATAGATAGATACGTAGATAGAAACGCTCAAAGTGCCAGAGGTTCGCTAAGAAATGCTTCGCATTTAAAATTTCGGCCGATCCCAGGCATTGTGGGAATCTATTTCATGTGAACCGCTGAGCGACGAGCCAGCCAGCCAAGTTGAGCCAAGTCTTACTACAAGCATCGACGTCTTTGGGTAATTTGAGCCCTCGTGTGCATATCGTGGACTTACCAGGCGCGTTGACTAAAGAGTAGCTCAATGTGGGGTGTAACGCCGGAACTCACGTTACAGCACAGACGTGACTTTCATCAGAACGAAGTTTAAACAGTGTTTGATGGCGTACTTCTGCGGGGACGAGCAACGCTAGACTATAGCTTGTTGAGTCACAGCAGTATATATGTAAATGTGTGTTTTCTACATTTAGAACGCCAACTATAAGAATTGGTATGTGTTGTTTTTGTGTTATCCATGAACGTCTATTTTCTCTGTGCTAGGTTGATATATGCTGTGGATCAGCTGTGGCGCATACCCGCGTAACATGGGCTGTGGTATGCTGGTATGCGCCCCACGGGACTGAGGAAAAAGATTTCATGACGTACGTGACGGGCATGTCGTGATGTTCATGTCATGACCTGACAGTCACGTTCGTCACGCACTGGTACCGTTATATGCCAAATTTTGTACCTACCAAATTAAGGAGGTGACCACGACAGATTTCATACAGAGGCAGCGAGCTAGCTTGTTTATCATAGCTAAAATTTTGGGATGGAAATTTTCACTATATTAGACACAATAGCAAAGAAAAAATTTGCAGTGGCTTAGCTCGGCTATGCCAGGATATACGGAGCGTTAGCAAAGGTTCAGCTGATTATTCTTAGCTTTCCAGATTGTCTAGGATTAGCTTGATTGTCATGCGCTTACTGCTGCTCCAATGACACACACACGGTATACGTATTATGTGGCACATGCATATTTATTCTTGCTCAACGTCAGGTTGCTAGACCCTTCTCCTGCTCATTGTTCATACGCTGAACCGCTAATTGCCAGGCAACTACTTCGGGATCCGATGAGAAAAGCTTCTCGGCTCTTCTGCGCCACCGAGCAGCATTTGCGCTCTCCTTCTCCATGGCGTTACCCACCTGCAAACGCCAGTCACAGGCGCTATCAAGCGGCCCCAGCGCAGTGTCAGACGGCGACTGCACGGCGAAGGCGAATAGCTGCGCGCGCGCTGGCGCCACTGTGTCTACGACGTCACTCCTCTCGAATGCGGCGCACACCAGCAGCGGCGAGCTGCACGTGGCGGTGGCGGAGCCTGCGCGCGCGCCGGCGCCAGCGTGTCTGCCGCGCCTACGACGCCACTCCACCCGAACGCGCAGACCAGCAGCGGCGAGACGCGCTCGGAGGTATCGGAGAGCGCGTGAGATGCCAGCTCCAGTGACCCAGCTGTCTGACATCACTGATACTCGCGCATGCGCAGCACGGCTCATGCCCCTCCACGCGAAATCGGCTCCGGCTAGGCAAGTGTAGCTAACGCTACAAAAATAGCCGCAGATGTTTTAGAGCGCAGCTCTTAGGTGCCCGTTCCTGCGTTGAGAGGCGTCGCCGTCGCCGTGAAGGCCTAACCGATAGACAAGAAAAAAGAAAAAAAAAACATGGCTGATCCCTCTGTCATAGGAATCGCTATAACACGAAAGTGAAACGTGTCTTCACAGACGTAGTTGAGCATTTGTTGTGCCCCAACACAACAAATTTCGCCCCAAGCGCGAAGGAATGCATGCTACAGCATCAAATTGTATTGTTACGCGAAGAACGGCAAGCCGCTCGAAACTTGCAATGCGCTGCTCAAGCAGAAAAGACGCGCTGAACGAAGATACACAGGATGAGCGCGAACTGTCACAGTTGTAAGTTATTTCTGTGTGAGAAACCTATTGCTTCTAACGTGCATTGGGGCATAAGCACACAGCCACTTTTGTCTCAAGTGTCGTCACAACGTGGTTGCTGTGGTCTACAGTAGAACGCACAACCTTTCAAGCAGTAGCTCACGTGACTTCGTACAAGCAATGCGCTATCATAAGGAGTCATGCAAATTCGTGATATTTAGGGAACGCCCCTCGTAATGCTTGTATACTGATTATCCGCAAATGCTTAGGAAAATACAGCTACGCCAACTCCATCCCCCTTCCAGTCTCCTTTGCGAGGTTGTTCTCACATAATAAATGTTTACTGCTAATCCGAAAATCTCCTTCGTGGAGAAAAGCATCTGGACACAGTATCATATCAACAACAAATAATGCATATCATGACTTTCTCCCAGCGGTATTTTTAAGAATATTGTGTAATTTTTTAAATGCGAAGCATTTCTTAGCGAACCTCTGGCACTTTTAGCGTTTCTATCTACGTATCTATCTACGTATCTATCTACGTATCTATCTATCTATCTATCTATCTATCTATCTATCTATCTATCTATCTATCTATCTATCTATCTATCTATCTATCTATCTATCTATCTATCTATCTATCTATCTAGCCGCCTACGTCTGGGTGCTCTCATGATCGCCTCCTTAACTTGGTATAGACCAAAATTTGCATGGGAGGGTAAGTGGATTTGACGAATATGACTGCCGGGTCATGACATGAATAACGTTAAAATCCTGTCGCGTACGTCATGAAACCCTTTTCACTAGACACGTGTGGCACATACCCGTTTACCACTGGCCGCGGTGTACGGGTATGCGCCACAGGTGATTGACAGTTTGTATCTACCCAGGAACGGCGAGAACAGACATTGGTAACTTAAATGCTAGAGCGTTAAGGAAAACCAACATCGGCAGCGTTGACTCAATCAATGGAAAGAATGAAAATTAGGATCCCAGCAGCAATCGAACCCAAACATTCTGCGTGGCATTCAGGTATTCTACCACTGAGCCACGCTGGGTCTATGAACTGGTTTGGAAAAACAGCCTACGCAGGCGTAATATAGGTGCAACATCAATTGTGGTTGTGGTGCTGGCTATCTAATTTTACAAGAAAGCAATAAACAATACATGATACTCCTACGATGTTTAGTCCTACGACACACGCGTCATATCAGATTACCGTCTGTAGTTCCAGTGTTGGCTCCGCTTTTATAGCAGTTTAGTAAACATTACCTTTGTATTCCTATGATTCAGCAAGCTATATTGAAGCAATGCTCGACCCCGGAGGAATACATTAACGAAAGTTACACGTGATATCCACATCACCGCACCGTAAAGTGGACTTAGTCCACTAGAACGACGCAGTGTCCTCTTCATTTCTTACGAGGCTGGGCGATGGCCTCATGCTGACCGAGGATGAGGCCAGATTGATAGACAGCCGCTTTGTAGACTAGGCTACGTAGGCCACATACGCCCAGGTAGTCTACGAATACGACAAACACCATCCACTGATGTTGGTCTACGTAACACCATCCAGGCCATTGATCCAGGCCTACCAGCCTCGACGGCCTACCTCATCAACGCTTAGGGTGGCTTCAGGTTCCGACATGTCGCTGGCTCTGTCGACAGACAATTTGTCGACGAAATGACCGAGGCATCCACGAATTCCAACATCTCTACTATACCACATACTTCACTACACATGGACCTCTCGTCGCCACGATCACGACCGGATCCTATAACAAGTCATGACCAGGTGCTGGTGCTCACTGATCACGGTGATGATGCCCTTGTTCAAGAACTGTCAAGAACTTTTTGCACACATGTACGCGGGTTCGTGAAACGTGCGTGCGTTCTCGGGACACATATAAGCACTACAAATCAGCTTACCACTTCTGGTGTTGGTAATACCCACGTTGCCATTGGCAGCGTTAACCAACCGTAAACTGGTTATATAACACATATGTGGCTCTTCAACATATATAAGTGTGCGTAGAAAATTTATACAAATCTTTAGCGTCGATTTGTAACGTGTCGCTCAGTAAAAAAAGTTACGCCACAGTCACCTACCCGCCGCATGCTTCGCATAACATCGACACCCACGGTACGTGGGATCTGCCGAATTTCTTCTAAAATAAATCTAGAAAAGAAGTCGCCATGATCTCCGCAACAGTTTTGGCACTGCTTCTCACGTAGTCTCAAGCAAAGTGGTGATGCTGTTTTTTACAAAAACCTGAGAGAAAAATTACAGCAATACTTTCTCATTGTAGTAAGTGCTGTGTTAGTGGAACAATACAAATATTCACAAGCACAGCGTCAAAGACAATCAAAGCACCCTGCTCTGCTTTTAAATGTCCAGTGATCAGGCTGTAGAGCGCTGTACAAATTGAGGATAGCTGTGAACACTAGGAGGAAATGGGCGATCGCTTTACGGCAAGGTTAGTCTTTCCGGGCGGAGTCATAATGCCATGAATTGGACAAGCGGCGAGTGTGGTCGTGATGAGTCCGTATTCGACGCTGGGAACAAGCAGGCCTTCTAGACATTTATGGTTCCATTAGATGAGGTCGATGTTCGCTCCTCTCGTCTATGGCCTCAACTGCTCCGGCAATGTTGCTGCATTTTATTGCGATAGCAATTATACGCAGCATGACGGCGGAGACGGCGACGGCAAAAACCAGCCGAGAGTGTCCATATATGTATAGGTATATATAAGTCCGAAAGAAAAGTAATTTGAAATAAGCTTCCCAAGCGCGAAATCGAACCAGCGACTTCTCAATCCGCAGCGCGTGGCTCCAACCACTATGCCACAAAGCGCAGATCGTCCAGGTGGCTAACGGCGAGCGTTATATACACACCCTCTACCGCAGTACTCAGAGACGGCAGGCGCTTATAAGCGTTTCATTACCGGCGAGATCGCGCTAGGAGCGCAACGGGCGCACTTAAAAGCGTCGGCCAGCTCGCCCCGCTCCTGCGAACGCCGTTTCTCGTCGTCCTACAGGGCGTGGTCGCATTCGTGAGCTTATCCGAGGAAAGAAGGAAGCGGGTGGGGGGGTGGTGGAGCGGGGGGCTGTCTGTCATGTGCTTTCCCCGCGATGTCCGCGCTGAAGTCACAGAACGTATGAAGGTCCCTTCGCTCGCTGCAGCGGCCGCGTTTGCGAAAGGAGCGCGCTGTTCAAACAGAAATAAGTAACAACTGTGGCATTTAGTTCGCGCTCGTCCTGTGTGTACCTGTTCGTTCGTTTCGTGCGTCCTGCTTTATGTTTGAGCAGTGCGCTTCAAGTGTCGAGCTTTGACGCATGATAGTTCGCGCTCGTCCTGTGTGTGTTCTTTTCGTGCTTCCTTTGCGCTTGAGCGACGCGCTGGAAATTACGAGCTGGCTTTTTTTCTGATTCCAAGCCATTGAATGAGTGGGATAAAATAGAACCTCTTATGACTGTTCACCATGACGCTACAGTTAGTCCACAATAGGAGAGGACTCAAGAACAAAACTTTCGCACCATTCATGCAACATTATATATTAAGTCGTTTACCTTTTTTTTTACATTGCTTGTTCCTGTTCCCCAGACAGCAAAATAAGCCTGCAACGCTTGACATACAACTATTTTCAAAATGTCTCATCATGAAGTAGTAAGCAGCCGCCGCCGAATCCCCGAAGTCTGCTCTTTCTTTCTTTCTTTCTTTCTTTCTTTCTTTCTTTCTTTCTTTCTTTCTTTCTTTCTTTCTTTCTTTCTTTCTTTCTTTCTTTCTTTCTTTCTTTCTTTCTTTCTTTCTTTCTTTCTTCCTTTCTTTCTTTCTTTCTTTCTTTCTTTCTTTCTTTCTTTCTTTCTTTTAAGGTTACAGGTCTAAGTCGTCTTTTCAGTCAAAATTCAAAGTTTATACTCCCTACTCCCATTTGACGTACCACATGTGGCCGCTGAGGTTAGGGTTCTGAATGTTGCAAAGAGTTCTAAATAAGCGTATATAAGATAAATTGACGATCCGCATTCTTCAGTCATTGTATTTAAACATTTCCTGTTTGTATGGGAGAGTCGAGCAACAGATGATGCACGTCCTCGTCGTCATGGCCGCACTAACATGCTGAACATGACGCACGCTGAATTCGGAATTAAAAAAAAAATTGCAGTGGCTTAGCTCGGCTATGCCCGGATATACGTAGCGTTAGCCCCAAAGGTTCAGCTGAATATTGTCACGGGAGTGAGAATACCCGCAATTAAGAAAGAAAGAATGAAATGTATTTATAAGATATACACGGGGAGTCCTTCGGCCAAGATGGCGGAACACCAACAACAACAACGCGAGCGCTCTTGCGATCGTCGTCTTCATCGACTCGATGGAGCATTCCTGCTTGTTTGTCACGGCTTGTAACATATAGCCCCCGCCGCTGGGAGCGCCGTCTCGGCGCTTAGTGAAGAGTACGATCGTGGGCGGAGAAGTACGGCTTCAGACGGGATACGTGCACAATGTCAGTAGAGGGGACAGACGATACGTTGCACTGTCCAACGGGGCGATCTCATACGTGACGTCAGTAAGCTGGCGCAAGACCTTATACGGCCCGCATAGCGGGAGAGGAGCTTCGATGACAGACCAACGTGGTGGCAAGGGTCCAGAGCAGGACCAACGATCCTGGGGAGTAGGACACGGCACCGGTGATGGCTGTCGTAGCGAGACTTTTGAGACAGCTGCGAGGCAGAAAGACGATCCCGTGCGATCTGGCGAGCTGTGTTGAGCTCGAACAGTTTGCATCGCGGGCGTACTCCTGTAGGAGTGTAGGTATCTGATGGTAGGAGAGTTTCAAACGGTAAAATGGGATGGCGGCCATACAAGAGATAGAAGGGGAAAAAGCCAGCAGTATCGTGGCCGTGGACGAGTTGTAGGCGACGTCACGTAAGGCAGAGTGTTATCCCAATCTCGGTGGTCCGCAGAAACCATACTTAGATAGCATTGTGGTCAGCGTGCGATTGAGGCGCTCAGTGAGTCCATTAGTTTGCGGGTGGTATGCAGTGGTGAGCTTATGACGCGTAGAACACGAGCGAAGAATGTCGTCGACGACCTTTGAGAGAAATGAGGCGACCACGGTCGGGCAGCAGTTGACGTGGAGCTCCATGG